>NW_007727653.1:229595-277801 GCF_000696425.1 Galeopterus variegatus
GGTGGGAGGGGGGTGAGGGAGGAGGGAGGGAGGTTTCGGTGATGGGACATAATAATCAACTTCATTGTATTTTGACAAAATAAAAATTCAAAAAAAAATTCAACAATAAGAGTTGAAGACTTAAACACCCCACTTTCAACAATGGATAGAACTACAAAGATCAAAAATGAGATAGAAGACTTAAACAACACTATAAACCAACTAGACTTAATAGAAATCTATATTTCTCTATGCAAAAACAGAAAAATACACATTCTTAAGTACACATGAAATATTCTCCATGTATTGTGCCACAAAACAATCCTCAATAAGTTTGAAAAGATTTAAATCATATAAAGTATGTTCCTCAACCACTGTGCAATTGAATTTGAAATAAACTATAAAAGAAATTTACTATATTTACAAATTTGTGGAAATTAACTGCCATACCCTAAATATCCAATGGCTTGAAGAGAAAATCACAAGGGAAATTGGAAAATATTTTGAGATGTATCAAAACAAAAACAAAACTTATAATACTTATCTAAAGCATTGCTTAAACAGAAATTTATACCTGTAAGTGCCTATATTAAAAAATAAGAAGGATCTCAAACCGATAACCTAATATTCCACCCTAGGGAACCAGAAATAGATAAGCAAACTAAATTCAACCAAAGCAGAACAAAAGTAATAAAGATTACAGCAGAAATTAATAAAATAGAGAAAAGAAACACAATTTAAAAAATGAAACCAAAAATTGGTTCCTTAAAAAGATAAACAAAATTGACAAATCTTTAGCTGAACTGACAAAAAAGAGAGAGAATACTCAAATTACTAGAATCATGAAAGAAAGACAGTAAATTACTACTGACCTTTAGAAAGAAAAAGGATTATAACGGACTACTATAAAAAATAGTTAGTCAACAAATTAGCAAACTTGTATAAAATGGAAAAACTCTTAGAAAGAACCAAACTACCAAAACTTATTCAAGAAGAAATAGATAATCTTAATATAACTGTAACAAGTAAAGAGATTTAATTAGTAATCAAAAAATTCTCACATGGAAGAACTCAGGCCCAGATGGCTTCACTGTTGAATTCTACTTAATATTTAAAGAATTAACATTAATCCTGCACAAAGTCTTCCAAAAATTAAAAGAGGAGGGAACACTTCCTAACTCATTTTATGAAGCTATTACCCTGATAACAAAATCAGACAAAGACCAGACAAAGACATTGTAAGAGAAAAAAATGTAGATGACAACATTGTTTATGAAAATAGATGCAAAAACCCTCAATAAAATATTAGCAAAAAAATCCAGCAACATATAAAAATTATTTATATACAATGACAAAGTGGGATTTATTCCAGGTATGAAAAGTTGACTACTATCCAAAAATCAATTAATAATAATAGAATAAAGAACATATTAAGAGAACGAAAGAATTAAACACAAACATTTCTTATTTTAATGAAGAAATCGTAGTCTTTCCAACAAATGGTATGGAATAACTAACACCTGCAAAAAAATAAATTTAGACACAGACCTTACACATTTAACAAAAATTAACTTAAGATGAGACATAGACCTAAATATAAACTGAAAAAACTATAGAATTCTGGAAGATAACATAAGAAAAAAATCTCAACGATTTGGTGTTTTACAATGACTTTTTAGATACAACACCAAAAGCCCCAAAACTGAAAGAAAAAAAATGATAAGTTGGATTTCATTGAAATTAAATTTTCTATTCTGTGAAAGACTAATAGAAGGAAAAGACAAGTCATAGACTTGAAGAAAATATTGCAAAACACATATCTGGTAAAAGACTTCTATATAAACATACAAATAACTCTTTAAACTCAATAGAAAGAGAAAAAAACAAAACTAATTTTAAAATGGGCAAAAGATCTGAGCAAACACATCACCAAAAAGACAAGTCTTTGGCCCTGGAGGGAAGCACCCACAGCTGCAGCAGCCAGCAAGCTGAGCTGAGATGTGCACAGCACTGGGGGCTCAGTCTAAGGCCCCAGAGGGAAGTGCCCACAGGCCCAGCAGGCGCCAAGGTGAGCCAACAACTGCATGGCCCCAGGGGTTCAATCTAAGGCCTGGAGGGAAGTACCCACAGGCCCAAGCAGTGACAAAGGTTAGCCAAAACATGTCTGGTACCTGGGGTTCAGTCTACAGCCACAAATTCTGAAACAGGAGCCAAGGTGGTGTAATATAGCCACTTCTGCACCTACTTTTACCACAAGGACAGTTCAGCACCACAGTAGCAGCCAGGGCCACTCTACAGGCAACCTGCCACTCACTCGACTACATTGATATAAGAAGAGCCACCAGTATAGCCTTCAAATAGATGAGGAAATCTTTATCCTCACAGCCAACCCCAGAGTAATAGAATAAGCAAGTCTTCTACCAGATAACCAATCAACAGAAAAATACTAGAACTACAAACAAGAAGATATGACACCACCAAAGGAATACAGTATTGCTCAAATTTCAGACACCATAGAAGAGGGAATCCTTGATATGTCTGAAATGGAATTCTGAGCAAGAATCTTAAGAAAACTCAAAGAGATACAAGAAGACTTGGTTAGACAACACAGTGAAATGAGGAGAAGTATCCAGGATCAGAAGGAGGAAATTTACAGAAATTAATCCTTACAAAAGAATGTAACAGAACTTCTACAACTGAAGGATTCATTCAATGGAATAAAAAACACAACCAAGAGTTTAAGACCCAGGTTAGAGGAAGTAGAAGAAAGAATTTATGATCTTGAAGATGTTCTTTTTGAAATAACCTAGGCAGACATAAGGAAGAAAAAAGAATTGAAAAAGTGAAGAAAATCTAAGAGAGGTAGCAGATAACCTGAAGCATGCAAACATCTGAATCATGGGTATTCCAGAAGCAGAGGAGAAATGAAAAAGCACTGAAAACTTATTCAAGGATATAACAGTGGAAAATTTCCCAGGCATAGGGAGAGACACAGACCTTCACTTCAAGGAGACTCAAAGATCCCAAAACAGATTCAATCCAAAAAGGTCCTCTCTGAGACACATTACAATTAAACTGGCAAAGCTCAAAGTCAAAGGGAGTCTTAAAAACAGCTAGAGAAAAGCAGATTTCTCAACAGAAACCTTAAAGGCCAAAAGAAAATGAGATAATATATTCAAAATACTAAAAGAAAAAAAAATTGTCAGCCAAGAGTACTAAATCTAGCAAGGCTATCCTTCAGAAATCAGGGAGAAATATAGTTAATTTCCTAGACAAAAACTACAGAAATTCACCACCACACAACCAGCCCTACAAGAAATCCTCAAGGGAGTACTATATCTAGAATCCAAAAAGCAATAATCACTACCATGAACACACAAGAAAGAAGAACAAAACCCCCAAAATTTCAAAATGAGGACAAAAATGCAAATGAGGAAAAAATGAAAAACCTCCTGAAAAAACCAATAAACATGGAAGACAACAGTAAAAGGGGAAGAAAGGAAAAAAGGTATTTAAAACATCCAAACAAAATTCAATAAAATGCCAGGAATAAGCCAATACCTTTTAATAGTAACCCTAAATGTAAATGGAGTAAATTCCCCACTGAAAAGACACTGACTGATTATACTAAAAAGCTAGGCCCAACTATATGCTGTTTTCAAGAGACTCAACTCACCTGTAAAGACACACAGACTACTAGTGGAGGGATGTAAAAAGATATACCATGCAAGCAGAAAACAAAACTGAACACGAGTAGCTCTTCTTATAGTGGATAAAATAGACTTGTATTAATCCATTTCTGTTGCTTATAACAAAATGCCTGGAACTGAATAATTTATAAGAAAACAAAATTTATTCCTTATAGTTTTATAGGCTGGGAAGTCCAAAGTCCAGGGAACGCATCTGTGAGGGTCTTTTTGGTGGTGGCTTTACAGCAATGCAGGGGTCTCACATGGCAGAAAACAGTGAAACAGAGAGAGAGAGACTATAACTTGCTCTACATTTAAAGCCCTCAAAACCACACCCATGACCACTATTATTAATCCATTTATGAAGGAAGGGTCCTCAGAATATAGTCACCTCTTCGTGGCCCTACATTTCAATTGCCATTGATTTCCCACCCTCTCAATGCTGTCACAGTGGGGACCAAGCTACCAACACATTAAACTATAGGGAGACAGAATTCAATCCACTGCAATACTTTAAGCCAAATCCCATAAAAAAGATACAAGAAGGCTGTTACATAGTGATAAAGGGATCTATATAGCAAGAAGACATAACAATCATAAATACATATGTACCCAACACTGGAGCACACAGACCAACCGGACCAGGCAGATGTCTACAGAACATTTCATCCAAAAACTACAGAATACACATAATTCTCAACAGCACATGGAACATTCTCCAGGATAGAACATACGTTATGTCAAAAATCAAGTCTCAGGAAATTTTTAAAAATTGAAAACATTTCAAGTATCCTTTCATACCACAATGAATTAGAACTAGAAATCAATAACAAATTAAACTCTGGAAACAGTACAAATACATGGAAATTAGACAAAAAGCTCCTGAACAACCTATGGATCCAAGAAGAAGTCAAACAAGAAGTCAAAAATGTCTTGAAATTGACAAAAATAAAGACATATCATACCAAAACCTGTGGAATACAGAAAAAGCAGTACTAAGAAGGAAGTTTATTGCAAGAAATGCTTACATCAAAAGAATAGAAAAATTTTAAATGAACAATCTAATGTTACACCTCAAAGAACTAGAAAAAAATACAACAATCCAGCCCCCAAATTAGTAGATGGAAAGAAATAATATCTGAGAAGAACTAAATAAAATAGAGACACAAAGTGATACAAATGATAAATGACACAAAAAGATGGTTTTCAGAAAAGGTAAACAACGCAAACAAACCATTAGTTAGGCTCACTAATTAAAGAAGAGATAAGACCCAAATAACAAAACTCAGAAATGAAAAAGAAGACATTACAGCTGATAACACATAAATACAAAGAATCATTAGAGACTATTAGAAACAACTATACATCAACAAATTTGAAAACCTGGAGGAAATGGATGAATTTCTGGACACTTACAAACTACAAAGACTGAACCAAGAAGACATAGAAAACCTGAACAGATCAATAAAAAGCATCAAGATTGAAACAGTAATCAGCAGTCTCCCAACAAAGAAAAGCCCAAAGAAAAGCAGTAAATGGCTTTACTGCTGAGTTCTACCAAACCTTTAAAGAGGAGTTAATACAAATTATCTTCAAACTACTCCAAAAAATTGAAAGTCCATTCTCCCACACTCATTCTATGAGTCCAGCATCACCCTGATTCCAAAACCAGACAGAGATACAAGAATAAAGAAAACTACAGGCCGATATCTTTGATGACCATGGATGCAAAAATCTTCAAAAAAATTTTAGCAAACAGAATATAGCAACACATCAAAAAAATTATACACAATGGTCAAGTGATATTCATCCAAGAAATGCAAGGATGGCTCAACATATGCAAGTCAATAAATGTGACACACCATATCAACAAAATCAAGGATGGAAGCTTTCATAGGATTATCTCAATAGATGTACAAAAAGCATTTGAAAAAATTCAACATCACTTCATGATAAAGACTCTTGGCAAATTAGGTATAGAAAGAAAGTATCTGAACACAGTAAAAGCCATATATGACAAACCCACCACCAATATCATCCTAAATGGGAAATAGTCGAAAGCTTTTCTCTTAAGAATGGGAAAAAGGTAAGGGTGCCCACTCTCACTACTCCTATTTAACATAGTATTGGAAGTAGTAGTCAGAGCAGTCAGGCAAGAGGAAGAAAGAAAGGGCATACAGATTGGAAAAGATGAAGTCAAATTGTCCCTGTTTGCAGAAGATATGATCATATACATAGAAAAGCCTATAAAGACTCTACAAAAAAATAAAATCTTAAAATGAGTTGATAAATGATTTCAGTAAATTTGCAGGACACAAAGTCAACACGCAAAAATCAGTAGCATTTTCACACTTCAACAACAAACAAGCAGCAGAAGAAATCAAGAAAGGTAGCCCATTTGCCCATTGTAACCAAAAAAGTAAAATACCTAGAATATAGCTAACAGAGGTTAGATCTCTACATCTAATATCTCTACAATGATCTCTACAATCAGAATTACAAATCACTGTTGAAAGAAATTAATGAAGACACAAAACGATGGTAAGATGTCGCATGCTCTTGGATTGGAAGAATTAACATTGTAAAAATGCCCATACTACCCAATACGATCTACAGATTCAACACAATCGCCATAAAAATACCAATTTCTTCATAGAAATAGAAAAAGGAATCCAAATTTTCACATGGAACAACAAAATACCCCAAATAGCCAAAGCAATCCTGTGTATAAAAATAAAGTCGGAAGCATAACACTACCTGATTTTAAGCTATACTACAAATCTAGAGTAACCAAAATAGCACTGTATTGGCCTAAAAACACTTGGACCAATGGAACAGAATAGAGAACACAGAAATCAACTCATATACTTACAGCCAACTGATCTTCAACAAAGGCACCAAGAACGTACGTTGGGGAAAAGACTGCCTCTTCAATAAATGGCGCTGGGAAAACTGGACATCCATATGTAGAAGAATGAAACTAGACCCATACCTCTCCTCATATACCAAAAACCAACTCAATATGTATTAAGGTCTTCAATAGGAGGTCTGAAACTATAAAATTCCCAAAAGAAAACAGGAGAAACACATCAGGAAGCAGGACAGGGCAAAAACTTTATGAATATGACCCTGGAAGCATAGCCAACTAAGGGAAAAATAAACAAATGGGATTATATCAAACTGAAAAGCTTCTGCACAGCAAAAGAAACAAAGTAAAAACACAATGTACAGGGTGGCAGAAAATATTTGCAAACTATGCATCTGACAAAGGATTAATATCCAGAGTATACAAGGAACTCAAACAACTTAGCAGTAAAAAAACAAATAACCCAATTAAAATATCGGCAAATGAGCTGAATAGGCATTTCTCAAAGGAAGATATATGAATGGCCAAGATACATATGAAAAAATGCGCAACATCACTCAGTATCAGGGAGATGCAAACCAAAACCATATTAAGATATCATCTCACCTCAGACTGGCAATTATCAAGAAGACAGAATAACAAATGCTGGTGAGGATACAGAGAAAGGCGAATTCTCCTACACTGTTGGTGGCATTATAAATTGCTGCAGCCATTATGGAAAACAGTATGGAGGTTCCTCAAACAACTGAAAATGCAACTGCCATATGTTCCAGCAATTCCACTGCTGGTGTATATTCAAAGGAACAGAAATCATTATGTTGAAGGGATATCTGTACTTCTATGTTTACTGCACTCTATTTATAATAGCCAAGGGTTAGAACCAACCTAGATGCCTATGAGTAGATAAGGGAAATGTGGTGTATGTGCAAAATAGAATACTACTCTGCCATAAAAAAGAATGAAATACTGCCATTCACAGCAACATGGATGAACTTAGTGAAAATAATGTTAAGTGAAATAAGCCAGGCACAAAAAGAGAAATACTGTATGCCCTCACTGATAAGCAGGAGCTCAGAAAAATAAACAAATAAATAAAAAAAGAAGGAAAGATACAACTATCATAATAATATGCTGAACTTTCAAAAGAACAGATAACTGAGGTTACTAGAGATGGGAAAGAAGGAGGGGTTGGGTAGTAATGGATGAGTTGGTAAGGGGCCACGATAATCGATTACATTGTCTAATGTTTACTGTACTAATTATCCTGATTTGAGCAACACATATTGCACAAAGCTATTGATATTCAATGCTGTACCCCAGAGAAACATACAATAAATTGTGTCAATAAAAATAATAACAATAATGATTTATCAAGACATATGATTATCTCAATAGATGCAGGAAAAAATTACAAAATTCAATACCCTTTTTGTGAAAAAAAAATAGTAAAGAAAGTTCTTCAACTTGATAAAGGACGTTTATGAATAACTCACAGGTAACATTTTTAATGGTGAAAGACTGATGTTTTCCCCCTAAGATCAGGAACAAACAATCATGTCCAATCTTATCATTTTTAATCAGTTTTTTACTAGAGGTTTTATCCAGGGCAATTCAGCAAGAAAAATAAATAAAAGGCATCCCAATTTAAAAGAAAGAAGTAAAACTATCTCTATTTTCAGATGACAAGATCTTGTATATAGAAAGTCCTAAGTAATCCATTAAAAAAAAATACTACTAGAGATATAAACAAATCCAGCTAGGAAAAAAGATCAACATATAAAAATGAATTATTTCTATACACTAACAATGAACATTACAAACATGAAATAAAAAAAAAATTCCATTTACATTAGCATCGAAAAATAAAATATTTAGGAATAACATTAACAAAAGAAATGCTAAACTTATGGTCTGAAAACTACAGAAAGTGGCGAAAGAAATTAAAGGCACAAATAAATAAATATATATTTAATATTTATTTTTCATTTTAATGAAGTCCAATTTATCATATTATATATACATATATTCATAAACATTTTATGTCATGAATGAAAAGACTCAATATTGTTAATATGGCAATATTACCCAAAGTAATCTACAAATTCAATGCCATCCCTAACAAACTACCAACAGCATTTTTTTTTTGTGGAAATTGACAGCCATATTCTAAAATTTGTATGGAAATGCAAGTGATGCAGAATAGTCAAAACAATCTTGAAAAATAAAGTTTAAGGACTATCATTTCTCAATTTCAAAATGAATTTCATACCATATACAAAAATAAACACAAAATGAATTATAAATCTAACTGTAACAGCAAAAGCTATTAGGAGAAAACATAAGTGTAAATCTCCATAACCTTGGATTAGAGAACAATTTCTAAGATGGAACAACAAGAGCACAAACAACAAAAGAAAAAGATAGATAAATTGGACTTGGTAAAAATGAAAAATTTCTGTGTGACAAAGGACACTATCAAGAAAGTAGAAAGATGTCGTGGGTTGGGAATCTTGATTCTCCTTTGATCTTAGAATAGGATTTTTAGGTAAATGAATGCATAGGGCCAAAGCCTTTGAGTAGAGGACCAAAGTCCACAGATAGCTTGGCAAAAGCCCATCTAATCAATTCAAATCACTGTTTAGGGATGGGATTGTATACTTTGACTATTTTCGGTCACTGGTTCGATTCTGGCTCGAAGGACTATTGACTATTTAACCTACTGATTGTTGTTAAGATATGTTGAGGAAGCTGCTTGATTGTTGTTTAAATATGCTGAGGAAATTGCTGTAGAAAAATATGTGAAAAAGAAAATGTTTCCTAAGGGCAAGCTGTTTGTTGGTGGATCAATTTAGCTTTTCACAAGTTACATACTGGAATGTCACATTGTTAACTTTATTGATGTTACTAGTTCCCATTGCTCAAGCTATACTTAGCCATAATTAACTTCTGTAACACTGCCTTTGTTTTTATGTCCTTCTTTGATGATTGAATCAACTGATTTTTCTTGTGAAACTTCCTTGTCTTTACAATATAAGACAGAAGCTAACTTTGAATGGGGGCTATAACCCAATTTTTCTCTGGGATACAGACCCTTCGGGCTTCTCAATGCATTCATGGTGCTTTTTTCATCTCCGTTACATAGTGGGAAGTGTAACAGAAAATGCAAAGAATGAGGGAAAATATATGTAAATCATATGTTTGATAACAGTCTACTATCCAGAATATCCAGAACTCTGACAACACAACAATAAAACAAAGAACTCAATTTTTTAAAATGGGCAAAGGACTTCAGTGGACAGTTTTCCAAAGAAGATATAGAAAGGACCAATAAGCACAGGAAAATATATTTAACATCTTTAGTCATTAGGGAACTGCAAATCAAAACTGCAATGAAATACCACTTCACACTCACTAGCTGGCTATAACAAAAAAGACAGACAAAAACAAGTGTTAATGAGGATATGGAGAAAGTGGAACCCTTATACATTATTGGTTGGAATGTAAAATGGTTCAGCCACTGTGAAAAATAATTTAGCAGTTCCTCAGAGTTAAACATGGAATTACCATATGATGCAGCAATTCCCAAGAGTATTGAAAACTTATCTCCCAACAAAAGTTTGTATATTAATGTTCATACCAGCATTATCCATAATAGCCAAAAAGTGTGAACAACCTAAATGTCCATCAACTGACAAATAGATAAACAGAATGTGGTATATTCATACAGTGGAATATTATTTGGCAGAAAAAAAAGGGAAAGACATACTGATACACGCTATAACATGAATGAACCTTGAAAAGATTATGGTAAATGAAAGATGCCAGTCACGAAAGGCCACATATTGTCTGATTTTATTTATATAAAGTGTCCAGGATAGGCAAATCTATAGAGACAGAAAGTAAATAGTGGTTTCCAGAGGATGGTAGAAAGGGAGAATGGAGAATGACAGCTAATGGGTATGTGGTTTCTTTTGGGGGGTATGAAAATGTACTGGATTGCTCAACTTTGTGAATGTACTAAGAACACTAAATTGTATATTTTAAAAGAATGAATTTTATTGTGTATAAATTACATCTCAATGATTTTTACTAAAAAAGAAAAGAAATAAAGGTAGTTCTCAATATATATAATAGAATAAGCACATAGAAAAGACATCTGTTAAACTAAGAATTCCAAAGGACATGTTAAAAGCTAGAAGGAGATATTTATGGCTAAAGGGAATTCAAAACAGCAACTTACAAAATGATAAAATAATTGATACCTAGAATTAAATTTCCAACCATTATAAACAATATCACTTTTGACTCTGAAAGCTTATTGTACAAGACTGAGACAAAGCACGAATGTGTACTATAAATTCCTTATGGGCAGAGATTATTTCTGAATTTCTTTTGTCTCTGAAAAGTTTATTTGAGTACACGTTTATTCATTTTTAATGACTGATTCTCAAACATCTAAAAGCAAATGAAAACAAAGAGATTCTGAAACTATTTAATGTGATGTATCAGTAAAAATAGCGTCTGGCTATTTAACCTGAAGCATTGCTTATAGAGAAGCAACATTATGCATTCCAAAAGGACAAGAAGAATAACAAGAAAAGTAAAGAGAAATCCAGTTTCATTAAAAATAGCTTTTTTTCTCCCAAACAAGCAGATATCCTATGAAATTCATTATTGCCAGACTTTACTAAATATTATGGCATGACTTCTTTGTACAGCCAATCTGTTTATTTTTCAGTTGAGCTATATTTCATATAATATCCTGTAAATAACTGTCAGAAATTCTTCTACCTTATGACATCTGTTAATTAGCTTTAAGCTCAAAAAGAAACTTTCCCAACCTATTGATAAACATGTTGTATTTGGTGAATTGCTCAGTTATTCTAACTTTTTAAATATACCTTCCAGTTACTACTTTGCTCAGTCCATGCTCTTTTTTGATAAGGCATTAAATGGACCTCTGCTGGGTGAGGTAACTCAAAGATTTGATGGATCAGTGGTCTGAACTGGTATACTAAATCCCAAATGATTATAAGAATAAAAATAATAGTTATATAAAATTTAAAATGTAAATAAGATGGACAAAATGTTTCTTTTTCATTAGGTTAAACAAGCACAAGCATCTTGTTCCGAAAACACTGAGATAATATATCTCCACATTGTCAAAATAAATGTTAAAAAAAACCCACAAAGCTTTAGTTCTCATTTAGATTGTGTTGTGGGCGTGCCTGCCTTCTGTCATTCCTTCCTTCCTTCTTGCCATCTTTCTATCTGTTGTTTCTTCTTTTTTTATAGACATTTATCAAGCACGTGCCTATTCTAATGCAAGGGAATACTTTCATTTTACTTTCTCTAAATTGGCCCATGTACATTCCCCCTAAGAAGAAAGGCAAGGTAGACTAGGAAAAAGCAGCAGATTGTGGTAAAGTCCACTACCTAACTTTCATTTCATACACACATCTGCCCCAGTGTTTATTTTTATGAACCTACGGACAGCTAAAGCCTTATTTAAAAATCAGGGTTTCATAGACGTGACATAATTTTTAGACAACCAAAGCAGTAAAATATGGATTGGATTTGTTTTTCTTTGATTAGTGCTACTTCACATTATTTTAATAGTAAAAACACCAAGTACAAGTAAGGTTCTTTGGTATTTCTTTTAATTAGCCATTAAATATTTTCCCTGGTCAATTTAAATTGCTTTTTAATATCACATTTCAGCTTTTAACTCTAGAGGTAAAATCTGAGCGCAGGGAATAAGAGTTTCTTATCTGAAATTCATCAGGAAGTAGTCAGTGATTATATCCCAATGTTCCCCTTCCTATTTCCTGAGATGCTACCACATCTTTTCTGTTTTATTGGGGGGCGGGAAGCCCAAGTGAAGAGTCACCATTTCTTCTAGGACTATAATCACAGAGATAGTCATACTAGTCAGAGAATCCAGAAAGTGATGTTTTCCTGATCCCAGCTCTGTTTCAAAAGTCTTTCAAAACCAGAAAGATCACTAATGGCTGAGAGGGTTACATATCTATGAAACTTACATTTAAGGGCATTTTCCTTGTACAAGTATGCTCTCATCCTCTTTTATCAGTCATCGTAACCTCATGACCTTCCATTTCCAACTTTCTTAAATTACTATGGAGTGTTTTTTACTGTAGTAAAGGTGAGCGTGGTAGAACTGGAGAAATAATTTAGTTAGTGAATCAAATTTAGGCACCAAAGAAGTGTCTGCCTTTATTATAGTGCCTGACCTTCCTGCCATCAGAGCAATTCTTTTTAGTTAAGATGACATCTTAAAGAAGTACCAATTTAAGTAAAATTATATTGCCTACAAACAATAAAACCATGAGCAGTTACTAACATGTTTGCACAGATTATCTACGAGTGGCAATGAAAAACATAAGAAAAGCTTGGATGGAAGGGAACAGCCACATTTGATGAGGGAGAGAAAAGAAACTTTTAACTGTGCAAGAAAAGTAGATTTATATTGAAATCTTCCATGAGAGTCCCTGGGTAATATGAGGACACAGATGTCTAGATAAGACAAGCAAAAGAAAAAAGTGAGATTTATGTAAATAAGAGGGAGAAGGATGCCAAAGATAGCCCTGAGTACTTAGCTTGGAGCCAGCTTTGGCCTATACAATAGGAAACACCAATGTTAAAGTGAAAAAATATGTAAATCGTGTGTGTCTGTTTGCATGCACGTGTGTACGCACGTGTCTGCACATGTCTATGTGTGTATAGATGCATGACTGCCCATGTTTTTAAAAATGATTTGCACTGAAAACCCTATGGCATATAAGTACTGATATTTGGCACAAAGACTTTAAAATAAAGCAATCTTTGGAACCAGACTAGAAACAAAGGAGGCTTGTAAATGGACACCACCATTTCACCTATTAATGGCTTGAGAAGGGTGCCCAAACAATTTACACAAAACTAGTGCTTACATGACTGTTCATGGCTCTGTTGCATGTCAACAGTTCCAATTTGTACTAGGACCTTTCATAGCATAAAAGGCTTGGATTTCTCTTGATCTTCCGTGGCTAAAAAGAAATGTTCAGCTAATGAGGGGTCTTCAAAACGTTCAGAGAAAGATTCATATTATCTTTTAATACCATTTTGCACAAACTTTTTGAAGTACTCACATATTCTGTGTAAGAAGAACATCTCTGTAGAGGGTTGAATTATGTCCCCTCAAAACTCACTGAAGCTTGAATTGTGTTCCCCAAATTTTATGTATTAGAAACTTGTTCCCCACTCTGACTGTTAAGAGGGCGGGAAATCCTATTACATAATTGAAAGGTGGAGCCTTGAAGACGTGATTGAATTGTAGGATCCTGCAGTAGTGAATGGATTAAAAATCATGGTCAAGAGTGTGGTTCTGAGGGCTTTAAAAGAAGAGGAGAGTCTGTCTCTCTTGCTTCTCTCTCTGCTTCCACCATCTTGCAATGTGAGACCATTGGGTCGCTATCACCACCAGCAGATGGGTTTTAGACTTCCCAGCCTCAGAAACTGTAAGCAAATAAATTTTATTTTCTTATAAATTACCCAGTTCCGGGAATTTTGTTACTGGTGTCATACTTAGTGGAGCCATGAGAGCAGGACCTCCATGGAGACCCCAGACTTGTGGAGCTACCAGAGAGGAATACCAGCCTGGGAGAGCTGAAGTGTGGCCTGTGACCAGAAAAGCCATAGAGGCAGAGCTGCCGAAGGACTTGGGGACCCAACCCCCACACAAGCATGCAGAGGAGGTTGAACATGGAATCAAGGTACATGAGTCACCAGCTTTGAGATTGAATGCCTGCCCTGCTGTGTTTCAGACTTGTTTGGGACTTGTTACCTATTCCTTTTGGCCTATTTATCCTTTTTGGAATGGGAATATGTACCCTATGTTCATCCCACCATTGTATCTTAGAAGTAGATAACTTGTATTGATTTCACAGATGGGACTTTGAACTCTGGACTTTTGAGTTGAAACAAGTTACAACTTTGGGGATGAAATGAATGTATTTGCATGTGAAAAGGACATGAGTTTTGGGGAGCCAGAGGCAGAATGTAATGGATTGAATTTTGTCCCCCCATAGCTCACTGAAACTTGAATTGTGTTCCCCAAGTTTTATGTATTAGAAACTTTGTCCCCACTGTGACTGTTAAGAGGGTGGGAAATCCTATTATGGTAATTGAAAGGTAGATCCTTGAAAAGGTGATTGGATTGTAGGACCATGCAGTAGTGAATGGATTAAAAATGGTGGTCAGGGGCATGGTTCTGAGGGCTGTAAAGGAAGAGAGAGAAGAGTCTGTCTCTCTCTCTCTGCTGTCTCTGCTTCCACCATCTTGCAATGTGAGACCACTGGGTCACCGTGGCAAATACCTAATGGACTTTGGACTTCCCAGCCTCAGAAACTGTAAGCAAATAAACTTCATTTTCTTATAAATTGCCCAATTCCAAATATTTTGTTATAAGTAAAAGAAATAGTCTAATACAATCTCTTACCATTCTTTGACACTGTTAATAGTGGTGCATAACTTATGCTATGGTCAAGAGAATTACAGTCATTTGGTAGAAAGAATTGAGTAGAATATAAAAGTATCTCAGATTCAGCCAAGTGGACTGTAAAATAAAACACTGTATCAAGTAGAGTGGTATTCCAACTGGAAAAGGCAGAACAAAAATTGCAGAAATGTAATTTAAACCCAATGATCAAGGAGGTTACTGTTAAGAGGGAACTGAGTTCATCTAAACTAAGTTTAAATCTCTAAGCTCAGGTGATTTGCATCCTTTTCAAGAAAGAAGGGGGTGAAATTACCAAGGTTAAATTAATAGAAATATATATATAAAGTCCAAGACTTATACTTAATATCATAAGATAGTACTATGGACTGAACTGTATCCTCCCAAAATTCATATGTTGAAGCCCTAACGTCCAATACGATAGTGTTTGGAGATGGAGCCTTTAGGAGGTAATTAGGTTTAGATGAAGTCATGAGCCCTCATCCTGAAATTAGTGACATTATTAGAAGAGACACCAAAAAGCTCGCTGTCTCCCTTTCTCCCTGTCATGTGAGAACACAATTAGAAGGCAGCTGTCTATATGCCAGGAAGAGAGACCTCATCAGAAACCAATCATGCTGGCACCTTGATCTTGGACTTCTAGCCTTAGACCTAATTAACAGTCATTATAAAAAAAAAAAAAAAGACTTAGGCATTTTAGTTTACTAAAAGACTTACTGTCTTATATTAACACGTGATGTGGCTGTCAATAAATGATTGCCTAGTTAGGCTGCAGTAATGAAAGCATAGATTCCACTACAAGAACAACAGGTGATGTTCCTTTACTCTGGTGAGCCCTCTTCTTCAATGTTACACTAAATTCAGGCCACTGCATTTTAAGGGGAAATGTGACAAAGCAATATCCAAAAGAGGACAGCCAACATTATAAGAAATTAAAAATAAAGCATGATGTAATGGAGACTGGGAATCAGGTACACCATGTTGCACAATGCCTGGGAAGGGGCAGGGGTGCCATTAATATTGTAGCCTGATCAACTGTACATAGCAGTCCTGCTGAAATTCAAGAGAGGTGGTTTCCAGTTCTATTTTTCTGCTAAATAAAATGACTGTATAATTTTGGGCAAGAGAGGGTGGGAGACTATACAATCTCCAACGTCCCTCCCAATCTCAATGTTATGGTTCTATAAATGTGCTTCTGCATGAGGTAGTGAATTGAAACTGGATTAACTACCTGCTGGGGATACTATACAGAGCTTTCCCACAGTGGGTTAGATGTTGGCCTATATAACCTCTAAAGTTTCTTCCTGCTCCAAGAGTCTGTGATTCTAACACCCCATCGAAAAACAAGTGAACATTTTCAGGCAAAGAAAATTGCTAACAAATTTTACTGTTGTGCCCAATACATAATTAATTATTGCTGAAGCCTTAGTACCCAAAACAAAGGAAGGAAATCATCAGCCTTCTGAAGAAAATTTCACCATGACATTTCTAGAATTGTGTTTCAGTATCTGCAATCCTACTAGGACATGTGTCTAAATTGAAGAAACCGAGGAGAAGCAGAGGTGAAAGTTGCACAGTTAAGACATCTATCACAGTATTTTTAGCTTATATTGCTGCCATTCCATTGGCTGCAAGTCATCAAGCAGTACTATGATGACTCTGAGCAACAGGAGTCAATAAGAGGAACTTGAGACTTGGAGCTATACCTGGGTTCAAATCTGATTTAGTATTATTAATGTGAGTTTAGGCAAATTTAGTCACCATTATAATCTGCATCATTATAATGAAACACAGCAATGATCAATGCTATTAAATGAGCACTTATTAAGTTACAGGTACTTGTTATTCATTATTTCATTAATCTCCACGAAAACCCTATGAGGTAAATACAATGGCCCACATTTTACATGAGGTCACACACAGTTTTAAAGCCAGTAAATTGTGGTGCTCTGTTTTGAGCCTTATTTGACTCTAACATTTATATTTTTAGCTTCTCTATTCACCTTCCTTCCTGAGCTTCAGTTTTCTCATCAGTCTAATGAGGAAAGTCCTTTGAAATGTTGTGGTGAAATCAGAAATAAGTGAAAACATCTAGCATACATTATGACCCCATAAATCATGGCTGTAATTATCATTATCTCTTCCTCCTAACTCTACTCTTAAGGTACGTTCCAGAGGATCAGGAAGTGAGAATTTTCACTCTTTGTTCAAAAAGTTGCATTGTTTGGCTGTTTCTGTAGGATCCAACTTTAGGGATGGAGAATTTACCCAAAGTTCAAAGTCCTAGTGGGTAAGAACGATGACTAATAAAATATTAAAATAATAAAACATTATTTTTGCCTATCACACTTTCCCACACTGACAAAGATTATATACACAAACGCACACACATGCACACATTCCAGTGCGGGAAAGGGTGCAGAGAAAAGACATTCCTGGTAGTAGAATTACATAGAATGATATTTCTAAAGGGCAACATGGCTTTATATATCAAAAGTCTTAAAATTGTACCTTTAACACAGTAATTTTTCTTCTAAAAATGTATCTTCAGGAAGTAATCATTTGTGGACAAAAAATTATGTACATAGAACTTCACTGTAGCATTATTTACAATGCTGGTAAATTGAAAACAACCTAAATCTCCAACAGTAGGAGACTGGATAAATAAAGTGTAGAGATGAAACATTATGTAGCTGTCAAAAACATGTTTTCCTGTGCCATGGGAAAATCTTTATGGTATATTCTTAAATAAAAACATTAGGAAACATTTCTACACATATATGATTCTATTTTTTGCTAAGCATAATATGTATACTCAAACACACAAGCACATATGCAAAACATGTGCATAGAAAAAATATGGAAGAATATCAACCTAGGTGTTAACAATGGTTATCTTATAATTATAAGACTGTGTTTTTAAAATATTATCACTTATCATTTTTTCATTATTTTTTAAAATTAATCAACTTGCAGTTATCAACTTTCATAAGAACACATGGAAAATCATGATTGTGGACATGATGTCCCAGATTAACAATTGAAATGCATAGGAAATTACTATTTGAGTGTAACTAATCTGCCCTTAATATTTGTGATGGCAAGATAATGGACCTCATCGCGATCTTCCAATTTATCAAATAACTTTCCTTTCCAAAAAGAGATGAATGAGGACCATGGAGAGAAAATTCTCTTGCCTCAGTTTTTCAAGTCATCTGATCTTGTGTCTTGCCTTCAAGTAAGTGATAAGCATCGTTGTGGTCAGTGATGCTTTTCTTCTAGAATACCTTTAGCAATAAAACCTATACGAAATTTTTAAAGCAAAACAGCCAGAAAAAATGCCACAACCATTTTTAAGCCTGATTTTCTACACTGTGTGTGTGTGTCTGTAAAGAGAAAGACAACTCAGCATTTTTATATTTGATAAATTTTCATGACAGGAAAAGAAAGTACAATTCAAACTAAACTCAGGTAGAACAAAAAAAGAAAAGTATTCTATTTTATGGTCAGTTCAGTGAGGTTAAGAGTCAGAGATAGGAGACTGGACCAGATACATTCTAATTATCTTTATGTCAAAGAACAACCTGTAATTTCAGGTGTGCAGAGTTCTGCTTTTAACTCGCTCTCTGTTGGAATAATGATATTCACTATTTTTATTACTCTTGATATTTTTAAAGCTCTATTTCTGACAATATATACTCTTTCCACAGGAGTTTAGAAATTCTGTTTCTAGCAACCTAAATTCCATTACTCTAAATCTATGGCTAATTTATCATTTGATTTAGTAGTAGAAAATTTAAAAGAGCAATATTTAATGTCAAAGTTCAGTATGTGAAATCCTATATGAATTAGCTAATACACTTTGAATTGACTGGCTCACTGATTAGCATCCATTTTATGAGTACAGACACTGTTATGTTTATGTAGGTTATTGTATTTAAGTTAAATGGGATGAGAGTTTCTGTTTCCCATTTGACAAATTTCTGCAAGAACCAGTAGCTTTCCAGACATGCCAATTTCATATTCTCTTCCTGTGATTAGGAGTTATCTAAAATACATACACACTTTTGGCTGTGCAATCACTGGTATTTATAGAAACGAAACAAGAAAATTATGTAGCCTAACTGTTAGCAGATTCTCTTTTCCCCGATGTCTTCTAAGGCTCTTTCATTCAATCTGTGCTCCCAGTATTTAAATTGCTCAGAACAGCAATACAAGCCTTGGGATTGTACGTCTAAATCCCAAGCCTTTATAAATCCCCAAGTTGAGGTGGAACTCTGACTATTTAAATTTTACATTTGTTTTATTGTAAAACTAATCAACAATTAAGAATTAATTGGACATCAAAATCCAAATCTATGTAACATGAAATATTGACTAATTGACTATTACTAGTAAATGTGTTCTGGATGGACAGCTGAATCTGATAATTTGGAACTAATAAAAATTTCCCCTCTAACTCTGCTTTGTTGAACCAACTTGATGAATTGGAAAATATTTAAAACTAACAAGAAAACAAACAAAATGTGTATGAAATGTGAATTGTGTAATATATTTTTATTTATCCTGAAAAGGTATGCAGGTTCAACCTTAATAAATGGGAATAGATCTTACAGAATTTTAAATATGAAAACTTTATTTTTAAAAGCACTATTAGGAAAAATGGTCAGGGACATTTGCCCTGTGCTTTCATGAAGGGAAAGTATCAGGACACTGGTCAAAATCACAACTGTTAGGGTCTGGGTCCTCACAGAGACTCAAACAGCATGGCTCAGGAGCACAAATCCAATGCAGATGATTGTAGACACTCCAACGACCCGGTCTCCACCCAAACCCTTAATATAGCTTACTTTACCAAAAGGAACTAGCGTTTTTTCTGAGAGAAGCTATGGAATGTTCACAGATAATAGGGCACACATAAGGAAATAAGATTCCTCTAGACACTCTATAATAATCAATAACTGAGAAGAGTTTTTCTTCCCTGTCTGCAGGAGGAAGAGGAAAGGAGAAATCGCTGTGAGAGAAAACCTAACCTCTCCAAGTCAAAAGACCACAATGTGCCACACATGCCTAACTGCACAATGGGATGTAGTAGAAATGACTACAATGAGCTAGGAGTCAGATTTTAGTCGATATTTTGTTGCTGACAAGCTGTGAGACTGTAGACAAGAAATTTGACCTTCCTGGACTTTAGAATCTGTAAAATAAAGGCTTTGACCTATATCGAGTGGTCACAAACTCAATGCCTGAAAGGGCCAGGCAGGCAATGGAAATCAGATAATGTAAATGTGTCAAAAGTGTGAGAAAAACAACAGTCCAAGCAGGAGGGTTATGGCAGCTGAGGTACTGCATCAGAATCAGGGAAACAATAGAGAGTGATGGGAATCCAGGTAAACTGGAGAGTCCCAGCTTGATTTAAAGACTGCAGCCACTACTGAGCTCCAAAAGATCATTGCTTTGTGAGAATACAGGCCCCATTTTGCTAAACCTTCTAATTCTTCAAGAGAAAATGGATTTGCATATTTGTATGTACACCCCTCCCCCACCTTTTTCGAATGTGAGCAACCAGTTTGACTTATTTTACCACACTCTGCAGGCCAGACAAAATGCATATCTTGGATGGATCTGTCCTGTGTACAGCCAGTTCAAAATCTGTGGCTCGGTAAAACTCTACTGTGATATTAATAAAATCCATTTAGGGTTGTTTTAAAATTCTGGTGTTAGCTTCTGCTGATAACACTTCTTTGTCCAATCTCTTCTCTTTAGCTATCGCCCTGCCTTTCCCACTCACCTGACTTCTTCTGATCACTGTGTTTGGTACCACAATAATTTTCTCAGCGTCTTTAGCGAGTCTTCATCCACTAACATGTGAAGACTCAACCCTGCCTCCCATTCGTGACCCTCCAAATATAGCCCTCTCATTCCTGTAACCTAAACATGCCTTTCCAACAAACCATACCCATGCTGGCCAAGTTTTAGAACACCTTATATTAGCTGATCTGTGCCTTTCTGATTATGTGCCATATTCACCTATTATAGTATAAAATGACTTAAAATGGAGGTAGCAACTTATTCCTTTCGTTGTTGTTGTTGTTTTAGATTTCTATGGGGTAGTAGGTGATTACAGTTATTATATTTTTTATTTTTATTATTATTAGTATATTCATCATTACAAATTGTAATCTTTCTCCTTGTCCTCTACCCGATTTATCACTCTCCAACTCCCCTCCCTCTATCCCCCCCATCTCTAATATCCTTAGCTTTGTTCTCTCCTTCTGAAAGTTCAGCATATTATTATGGCCTCCTTCCCTTCCCCTCCCTTCTCTTCCCTTCCCTTCCTTCGAGCCGTCCTGCTATAGCGAATGACATGGGAACCTGAGGAGTGATACCCCTTGTTCAGCAGGCTACAAGAGGGTCTCGTATGTGTGGCACGGCTCCACGGAGATTTCCTGTTTGTTTCACCTTTGTTTGACAAGGCTTTTCAGAATTAAAGGCCTAACTTTTTGGCTTAGTGTGGCTTTGAGGGATTCCAAGGGCCCCGGAGTTTCTCAAAGCCATACTACTATGTCCTTTGAAGAATTCCAAGGGCCCTGGGGTTTCTTGAGGGACATATTAAAAATACATCAAAATTAATTGGTTTATTTAAAAGGCATTGTCAGTACTAAAGGTGTTTTTGGTACTGGGTTGGCTCAATTTAATTTTGTTATTAATCTTTCTTGTTAGTGATGTGGGCATTAACCCATTGTGGCTGTGGTCATGCTCTTGTACGTGTGGAATGAAGTTATTATGTTGGATTTCTATCCACATCCCCCAGGGTGGGTGGGTCCGAGTGCAGTGGTGTTTACAACTATTTGATCATAACCAGTTACAGATTTCTTTGTTTTTCCCCATTCCCACAGTTTCACTTGATTTACCAAGAACATGTTGTTTCCCTAGTAATAATAAGAATGACATAGTGTGTTTTTGTTAGTTTCAGTAGGATCATTTAACTTTTCACTTTGTCCCCTGTGCTGTTCTTGGAGTCTATTGGCAGGGAAATAAAAGGTTTCATTATAAAATAAATAAGTTACATAGTAGAGAAACACAAACAAATTTTGATATGTATATATATTTTTCCTTTTTGTCTTTTTTCGTGACTGGTAACGGGATCGCAACCCTTGGTGTTGCGCCCGCACCGCGCTCAACCAGTGAGCGGACTGGTCTCTATATGGGATCCGAACCCTCGGCGGGAGCACCGCCACGCTCCCAAGCGCCGCACTATACCGAGTGCGCCACTGGGCCGGCCCCAAATTTTGATATTAATAGGTTTTGTTTAAATCAGTTTGTAACACAAAATTAGTAACAATAACATAGAAATTTAATAAAGATTTATAGTTATATTTTATAATATTCATGTTATAAACATTGTGATTTTGATTATAAATTACAATGATCAATAGAGTATAAGCAATATTAAATTGTTAACCATAACTAATCAATGTTATTAAAATTAATAGTAGTAAGTATAAATAAGATTAAAAAGGGGTTAAATTGTAAGCTAAGAAAGTTAAAGTTTATGATTCAGACCGAAAGTCTGACGTTTTAAAGCCAAGCATGTTGCTATTGTATAGTTTTCTGGCCACAAGCCACAGGCTTTGGGGTGAACTACTGATGCATGAGTGGGGGCTTTTGTCACAGCATGAGTGCTTTGGAACATTTTGATTTTTCTTTTTCTATAGAGATGAAATAAGAAATTTATTAATTAAAAGATAAATCACTATATAAAAGATTAAGTAAAAAAATATAAATAAAGCAACATTCATGTGGTTGTTGTCCACACTTGCACTAGACATCTGTGGTCCATGTCTTTCTTTTTTCACTGAATCCACACAACCTATTCAGGTCCAAAGAATCCTGTGGAGCTGGTTTCTGGCCCTCCCTCCCTCCCTCCCTTCTTCCCTCCCCTCCTTCCTTCTTAGCAGCCAGTTATGAGTGAGAACATGCAGTATTTCTCTTTCTTTGTCTGACTTATTTCACTTAAGATAGTTTTCTCCACGTTCATCCATGTTGCTGCAAATGGCAGATTATCATTCTTTTTTATGACTGAGTAGTATTCCATTGGGTATATATACCATGTTTTCCTCATCTAGTCATGTGTCGATAGACATTTAGGTTGGTTGCATATTTTGACTATTGTAAATAGAGATGTGATGAACATGGGAGTGCAGGTATCCCTTCAACATGATGATTTCCATTCATTTGGATATATACCAAGTAGTGGTACTGCTGGATGATATGGCAGTCCTATCTACAGTCCTTTGAAAAACCTCCATACTGTTTTCCATAATGGCTGTGTGAATTGACAGTCCCACCAACAGTGTAGAATAATTCCCCTTTCCCCACATCCATGTCAGCATTTGTTTTTACTGGTCTTTTTAATAATGGCCAGTCTAACCAGGGTGAGATGATATCTCATTGAGGTTTTGTTTTGCATTTGCCTGATGACTAGGGATGCTGAGCATTTTTTCATGTAACTGTTGGCCGGCCATTTGTATGTCTTCCTTTGAAAAATGTCTATTAGGCTCCTTTGCCCATATTTTAATGGGATTATTTATACTTCTACTATATAGTTGTTTGAGCTCCTTATATATTCTGGATATTAATCCTGTGTCAAATGTATACTTTGCAAATATTTTCTACTATTCCATAGGTGGTCCTTCTGATTTGTTGATTATTTCCTATGCTGTGCAGGAGCTTTTTAGTTTGATATACTCCAGTTTGTTTATTTTTCCTTTTATTGTCTGTTCTTTGGGGGTCTTATTCATAAAGTTTTTGTTCAGTCCTACTTCCTGGAGTGTTTCCCTATGTTTTCCATTAGTAATTTTATGGTTTTGGGTCTTAATTTTAAGTCTTTAATCCATTTTGAGTTGATTTTGGCATATGGTAAGAGGTACAGGTACAGTTTCCTTCTTCTGCATCTGGATGTCCAATTTTCCCAGCACCATTTATAGAAGAGGCAGTATTTTCACCAGTGTATGTTCTTGTTGCCTTTGTCAAAGATCAGTTGGATGTAGGTATGTGGGTTGATTTCCAGGGTTTCTATTCTGTTCCATTGATCCAAGTGTCTGTTTTTATGCCAGTACCATGCTGTTTTGGTTGCAATAAGTTTGAAATATAATTTAAAGTCAGAAAGTGTTATGCCTCCATCTTTTCTTTCTTTTTTTTTTTTTTGCTCAAGATTGCTTTGGCTGTTTGGGGTCTTTTGTTGTTCTATATGAATTTTTGGATTGCTTTTTCTATTTCTGTGAAGAATGACATTGGTATTTAGATGGGGATTGCACAGAATCTGTAGATTGCTTTGGGTAGAATGAATATTTCCACCATGTTAATTCTTCCCATCCAAGAGAATGGTATGTCTTTCCTCCTTTTTGTGTCCTCTTTAATTTCTTTCAGTAGTGTTTTGTAGTTCTAATTGTAGAGATCTTTTGCCTCCTTGGTTAAATTGATTCTTATGTATGTTATTCTTTTGGTGTGTATTGTAAATGGGCTTGACTTCTTGATTTTTTTTACACTAGTTTGTTACTATAGTATAAAAATGCTACTGATTTTAGGGTGTTAGGATTTTATATCCTGCAACATTACTGAAATTGTTAATCAGCTCTGAGGATTTTTTGGTGGAGCCTTTTCTATATATTAGATCATGTCATCTGCAAACTAGGAAACTTTGACTTCATACTTTCCAGTCTTGAAGAGAATTGGTATAAATTCCTCTTTAAAGATTTAATAGAATTCAGCTGTAAAGCCATCCAATCCTGGGTTTTCTTTGCTGGAAGATTGCTAATTACTCCATCAATCTCATTGCTTATTATTGGTCTAATCAGATTTTCTATTTCCTCTTGGTTCGGTCTTAGCACTTTGTATGTTTCCAGAAATTTATTGGTTTCTTCCAGGCTTTCACATTTGTTGGCATACAAGTGTTTATAATAACCAGTCATGATTATTCATATTTATGTGTATGAATTGTAATGTCTCCATTTTCATTTCTGACTTTTGTTACTAGGGTCTTCTCTATTCTTTTTGTTGTTGTTTTTGTTAACCTAGCTAATGGTTTAACTATTTTATTTATCTTTTCAAAAACCAACTATTTGTTTCATTCATCTCTTGGATCATTCTTTGGTTCTCTATTTCATTTAGTTCTGTTCTGATCCTAATTATTTATTTCCATTTACTACTTTTAGGATTGGATTGTTCTGGTTTTTTAGTTTTTTGAGGTGTAGCATTAGGTCATTTATTTGAAGCTTTTCTATTCTTTTGATGTAAGCATTTATTGCAATAAAATTCCCTCTTAGTACTGCTTTTGCAGTATCACAAAGGTTTTGATATGATGTGTCTTTATTTTCTTTAGTTTCAAGAATTTTTTTTTATTTCCTGTTTAATTTCTTCTTAGAACCATAGGTCACTCAGGATCCTGTTCTTCAGTTTGCATTCACTTGTATAGTTTCCAGCATTTCGCTCATTATTGATTTCTAGTTTTAATACATTGTGGTCTGAAAAGACACTTGGAATGATTTCAGATCTTTTAAATTTGCTGAGACTTGATTTGTGACCTAACATGTGTTCTATCGTGGAGAATGTTCCATGTGCTGATAAGAAGAATGTGTATTCTGTAGATGTTGGACGAAATGTTCTGTAGATGTCTGCTAGGTCCAATTGGCCTAAGGTATAGTTTAAAGCCTGTGTTTGTCAATTTGTTGCCTGATAGATCTTTTTAGTGATGAGAGGGGGATGTTCAGTTGTATTGCTGTAAAACTATTACCCTATCATTGTATTAGGGTCTACTTCTTTTTTATTTCTAACAGTGTTTGCTTTACTTATTTGGGTGCTCAAGTGTTGAGTGCATACATATTTATGATTGTTAGGTCTTCTAAGTGGATATATACCTTTATCATTATATAATGGCCTTCTTTAACTCTTTTTATAGTTTATGGCTTAAAGTCTATTTTATCTCATATAAGAATAGCTACTCCTGCTCGTTTTTGGTTTCAAATTGCATTCCATATCTTTTTCCATCTTTTCACTTTTGGTCTGTGTGTGTCTTTACGGGTGAGGTGAGTCTCCTGAAGACAGCACATAGTTGGGTCTAGCTTTTTTATCCAGTCAGTCAGTCTGTGTCTTTTGAATGCGTAATTTAATCTATTTACCTTTAGGGTTATTGACAAGTATTGCTTTACTACTGTCATTATATTGCTTTTTGTTTAGATCTTTTAAATGTCTTTTGTTTCTTTCTTTCTTCCCCTTTAATTTTCATCTTCAATGTTAGCCGGATTTTTAAGGGGGCATGATTTAGCTTCTTTCTCTTTCTCATTTGCATTTTTGTTTTAATGCTGGGTTTTGATTTTTCTTGTTTATCTGTGATAGTGATTATCATTTTTCAGATTCCAGTTGTAGGACTCCTGTGTGACTTTCTCGCAGTGGTGGTTGTGTGGTTGTGAACTCCCACAATTTTTGTTTCTCAGAGAAATATACTATTTCTCTCTCATTTTTGAAGGATAACCTTGTTGGATACAGTATTGGTGGCTGTCAATATTTTTCTTTTATTATTTTGAATAGATCATCCCAATTTCTTCTGGCCTATATAGTGTTTTATTTAGAAGTCTGCTGTTAGTCTGATAGGAACTCACTTACAGGTGACTTGACACTTTTCTCTTAGTGGTTAAAGAATTATCTTTGTCTTTGAGCTTTGCCAGTTTGACTATAATGTGTCTTGAAGAGTATCTTTTTGGATTATATCTTTGGGTTTCCTGGATCTGAAGGTCTGTGTCTCTCTCAATACCTGGGAAGTTTGCTGTTACTTCCTCGAATAGGTTTTCACAGGCTTTTCCTTTCTCCTCCCCTTCTAGAATACTTATGATTCAAACGTTTGTTCACTTGAAGTTGTCTGCTAACTCTCTTAGATTTTCATTTAAATTTTTTTTTCTTTTTTCTTCTGTCCACCTGAGTTACTTCAAAAAGATGGTCTCTTATACCTGAAATTCTTCCTTCTGCTTTGTCTAGCCTGCTGCTCAACTGTCTGCTGTGTTTTTTATTTCCTTGAGTAAATTCTTTAGTTCTAGAGTTCTGCTACATTCTTTTTTTAAGATATTAATCTCTTAGTAAACATCCTCCTTCATATCCTGGATATTTTTTCTTGTGTCATTGTGTTCGCTAATTGAGTCTTCTCTTATCTATTTGAATTTTCATAAGATTACTGCTCAGATTTCCTTTCAAACATTTCAAGGTTTTCCTGCTCTATGGTGTCTGGTACTTGACAATTACTGTATTCCTTTGGTGGAGTCATATTTTCTTGCTTATTTATAGTTCTAGAATTTTTTGTTGATGTTTGGTCGTCTGGTAGGGTACTTATTTCTTCTATTACTCTGGAGTGGGATGTGAAGAGAAAGATTTCCCCCTCTATTTGTTGGTACTTCTGGTGACTCTTCTTGTATCAGTGCAGTCAAGTATGTGGTGAGCAGCCTCAAGGGTGGCCCAGGCTGCTCCTGGTCAGCCATCCTTGTGGTGTAGGAGGTATGGCACTGGCTGTGGTGGTTGGTGGGTGATAGAGTTTGGCTGTGTTGTCTCCCCCAAAACTCATGTGGAAATCTAATCCCCAATGTGGCATTATTGATAGGAGCTGTTTGAATCCTGGGGGCAGATCCTTCATGAATGGATTAATGCTCTCCTGGGGGGTGGGGGTAGTAAGTGAGTTTTTGCTTTATTAGTTCTCATGAGAGCTGGTTGTTTAACAGATCCTTGCACCTCCCTCTCTCTCTATCTCTTGCTTCCACTCACCGTGTGATCTGCTTGTACCTGCTGGCTGCCTGCTGCTTTTTGCCATGAGTAGAAGCAGCCTGAAGTCCATGCCAGAAGCAGCTGCCCCAGAATCATAAGCCAAATAAATCTCTGTTCTTTATAAATTATCCAGTCTCAGGTATTCTATTACAACAATACAAAAACAGACTAATACCAAAAGTTGGTACCGAGGAGTGGGGTGTTGGTATACAGATATCTGAAAATGTGGAAGCAGCTTTGGAACTGGGTAAAGGGCAAAGTTTGGAGGAGTTTGGAGGACTCAGAAGAAGACAAAAAGATGAGAGAAAGTTTGGAACATTTTAGAGATTGGTTAAATGGTTGTGACCAGAATGCTGATAGAAATGTGGACAGTAAAGGCAATACTGATGAAGTCTCAGATAGAAATGAAGAACTTATTGGGACTTGGAGAAAAGATCACCATTGCTACACCATAGCAAGGAACTTGGCTTCATTGTGACCATGCCCTTGGACTTTGTGGAATGTGGGACTTAAGAGGTGTGAACCAGAATGTTTGGAAGAAGAAATTTTCAAGCAGGAAAGTATTAAGGAAGCTTCATGGCTACTTGCAACAGCCTATGCTGAATTATGACAGAAAAGGCATGATGTAAAGCTAGAATTTAAAAGCAAAGCAGAGCGTAAAGATTTGGAAAATTTGCAGCCTTCCCATGTGATAGAGAAGCAGAGAGCAGGAGAAAAATGCAAGATTGAAGCAGATAGACTGGTTGCTATAGACATTAGCTTGGCAATGAGGTAGCCAGACACTAATAGACGAGACAATGGAGAAAGGACTTGAAGACTTTTCAGAAGCCTGGAAGGGTGCCCCCCCATCACAGGCCTGGAGGCCTAGGAGGCCTGAGTTGTTCCAGAGGACAGACCTAAGGTGCAACTGCCCTTGAGAACCTGCTTCCTGCCTCCAAGCTGCTCTGGCTGGAGCAGCCCTGCCTCAAGCAGCCCCAAGTGTGGTTCATGCAGCAGCTCTGGAGAGCACACACCGGAAACCTTGGTGGCATCCACATCATGTTAAGTCTGCAGGTCGTCAAA
The DNA here is from genome assembly GCF_000696425.1 of Galeopterus variegatus. Lineage (NCBI taxonomy): Eukaryota > Metazoa > Chordata > Mammalia > Dermoptera > Cynocephalidae > Galeopterus > Galeopterus variegatus. The sequence continues at coordinate 258,514 of NW_007727653.1, forward strand.
ACACGAAAGCAGTGGAGACATGACGGCCTTCCCCCAGATTTCACATGGTGTATGGAAAATCATGGGGACCCAGATAGAGACCTACCACAGGGCAGAGCCACTGCAGAGGCCATATACTAGAGAAATGCTGAGCAGAAAAGTGGGGTCAGAGCCTCCACAGAGAGCCCCCATCAGGAAAATGTCTAGTACAGCCAAGGCAGCAGGGCTGCTGCCAGGACCCCAGAACTGTAGGGCCACAGGCAATGTGCAACACCAATCTGGAAAAGCCATAAGTAACAGTGCAGCCCAGTGGGCTATACCCAGCAAAGCTGTGGGAGTGAGGCTGCCTGATACTTTGGGGGCCCAGATGCCCCATTGTGCCCAAGATGCAGGACTTGGAGTCAAATAATATTATTTTGGAACTTTAAAATTGAATGTCTCCCCTGCTGGGTTTTGGACTTGTTTGGGTCCTGTTTCTTCTTTCTTCTGGCCTATTCCTCCCTTTTGGAATGGGAATGTGTACCCAGTGTCTGTTCTACAATTGTATCTTGGAAATAGACATATTTGTTTTTGATTTTTATAGGTTCATAGCTGGAAGGAGTTTTGCCTTTGGTCTCAGATGCAACATTGGACTTTTAATTTGGTGCTCAAACAAGCTAAGGCTTTTGGGGCTGTTGGGATGGAATGACTGTATTTCGTATGTGAGAATGACATCAGTTTTGGGGGTACAGTGGCAGAATGATAGAGTTTGGCTGTGTTTTCTCCCCCAAAACTCAAGTGGAAATCTGATCCCCAATGTGGCAGTATTAGGAGCTGTTTGAATCATGGGAGTAGAATTCCTCATGAATGGATTAATGCTCTCCCTGGGGGGTGGGGGTAGTGAGCGAGTTCTAGCTGTACTAGTTCCCATGAGAGCTAGTTGTTTAAAAGATCCTGGCACCTCCTTCCCTCGCTCTTGCTTCCTCTTGCCATGTGATCTGCTTTTACTCACTGGCTTCCTGCCACTTTCTGCCATGAGTAGAAACAGCCTGAAGCCTGAACCAAATGCAGCTGTCCCAGAATCATAGGCCAAATTAACCTCTGTTCTTTATAAATTATACAGTCTCAGGTATTCTTTAACAGCAACACAAAAATGGGCTAATACAGTGGGCCTCTCTTAGGCTTAGGTCTGGGCATGGGGTGACAGCATCAGCTCCAGGTCAAGTGGTGGGTGTGCCTCTCTGAAGCTTAGGTCCAACTTATTCTTGTATGGGAATATTTCCTGACAAGTGAAGCTTGACTGGTAGTTTAATTTAAAATTTTTACCCTTTGGCCAACATTTCTTCAATATCCCCCAGCCCTTAGGCCCTGATAACCACCATTCTATTCTCTGCTTCTATAAGTTTGACTTTTTTAGATTCCACATATGAGATCTTACAGTGTTTATCTTTGAGTGTCTGGCTTATTTCACTTAGCATGTCATCCTTGATCATCCATATTGTCTCAAATCACAGGATTTCCATCTTTTATAAGGCTGTATAATATAAAATCATACATATATCCCACATTTTCTTTATCCATTTATCCATGGAGGGACAAATTAAGTTGGTTCCATATCATGGTTACTGTGAATAATGCTACAAAAAACAGGGGTGCAGATAACTCTTTGAGATGCTGATTTCATATTCTTTGGACATATACCCAGAAGTGAGATTACTGGATCATATGGTAGTGGGATTTTTAAATTTTTGAGGAAACTATATACTATTTTCCCTAATGGCTATACTAATTTCCATGTCTGCCAACAGTGACCAAGGGTTCTCTTTTATCCACATACTCTCCAACACTTGTTATCTTTTGTCTTTTTGATAATAGCTGTTCTAACAGGTTTGAGGTGATATCTCATTGATACATTGATTTGCATTTCTTTGATGATTAGTGATGTTGAGCACCTTTTCATATAATTGTTGGCTATTTGTATGTCTTCTCTGGAAAAATGCTTATTCAGGTCCTTAAACCATTTTTTAATCAAAATATTTGTTTTTATGCTGTTGAGTTGTATGATTCCTTATATAATTTGGCCCTCATCAGATATATGGTTTTAAAATATTTTCTTCCATTCTGTAGTTTGCCTTTTTGAGTTTGCTTCCTTTGCTATACTTAAGCTTCTTAGTATAACGTAGTACAATTTATCCATTTTTTCTTTTGTTGTCTGCACTTTTAAAAAGTCATTTCTAGAACCAAGGTCAAGGAGTTTTTGCCCTACATTTTCTTTTAGGAAGTCTATATTTCCAGATCTTACATATAAGTCTTTAATCCATTCAAATTTAATATTTGCATGTGGTATAAGACAAGATTCTAATTTCATTCTTTTGCATGTGGATATACAGCTTTCCAGCACCATTTATTGAAGAGACTTTCCTTTCCCCATGGTGTATTTTTGGTGCCCTCATCAAAGATGAGAACTACAAATGTTAGAATTGCTTTTTCTAATTCTGTAAAAAAATGCCATCATTAATTTGAAAGGGATTACACTGAATTTGTAGATTGCTTTGGGTAGTATGGACTTTTAACAATATTAATTTGTCCAGTGAATGAACATGAGATATCCATTTGTGTCTTCTACAATTTATTTTATTAATGTCTTATAGGGAGCACTGGAGAAGGCACACCCACTATCCAACTGTGCAGACACCCTAGATGAGTGCTGCTCACTCCTGTGACCCAGACCATCACTTCAGGAGCCATCCCACACCTGCCCTGAGATGAAGAGAATGTACACCCACCAACTGAGCAGGAGCCATGACAGCCCACTGCATGCTCAGTTGCACTGATACAGAAAGAGTAACCAGCAGAGCCTACAAATAGAGGAGGAATTCTTTCCCCTTAGAGACCACTCTGGATTGATAGAAGAAATAAGTGTCCTACCAGATGACCAAACATCAACAGAAAAATACTAGAACTCCAGATAAAAAAGAAGATATGACACCACTGAAGGAATATAGTAATTATGAAGTACCAGATCCCATAAAGCAGAAAAAACCTTGAGATATATGAAAAAGCATTCTGAGTGCTGATATTCAGAAAACACAATGAGATAAGAGAAGAATCAATTAGAGAACACAATGAAACAAAGAAAATGTATCCAGGATATGAAGGACACAATTTACAAAGAGATTACTAATATAAAAAAGAACGTAAAAGAATTCCTAGAACTTAAAGATTCACTCAATAAATTAAAAAAAAAAAAAAAACAAAAAACAGAAAACTTGAGCAGCCGGCTAGAGCAAGCAAAGTATTTCAGACCACAAAGATGACTTTTTGAAATAATTGAGGAAGAAAAAAACAGGAAAAATAATTTTTTAAAAATGAAGAAAATATAAGACAGCTAGCAGACAGTCTCAAGTGCACAAATATCTGAATTATGGGTATTCCAGAGGGGGAGGAAAAAGGAAAAGGCATTGAAAACCTATTAAAGGAAATAATAACAGAGAACTTCCCAGGTATAGGGAGAGATGCAGACCTTCGGATCCAAGAATCACAAAGATCCCCAAACAGATTCAGTCCAAAAAGATCCTCTCCAAGATACATTGTAGTCAAACTGGCAAAACTCAAAGACAAAGAGAGAATTCTAGAAGCAGCAAGAGAAAAGCATCAAGTCACCTATAAGGGAGCCCCCATTAGAATAACAGCAGACTTCTCAACTGAATCCTTACAAGTCAAGGCAAAGTGGGAAGATATATTAAAAATTCAAAAAGAAAAAGATTGCTAGCCAAGAATTCTATATCCAGCAAGATTATCCTTCAGAAAAGAGGGAGAAATAGTGTATTTCCCAGACAAACAGAAATTATGAGAGTTCACTACCACATGGCCAGCCCTGCAAGAAATACATCTGGAATCTGAAAAACAATAATCAATATTATGGATTCAAAAGACAGAGCAAAACCAACTATTAAAACCAAAATGCAAATGAGAAGAAAAAGAAGCTAAATCATGTCACTTCAAAAATAAAGCTAACATCAGAGATGAAAAATAAAAGGTGGAGAAAGGAACAAATGATATTTAAAACATTTAAACTAAAAACAATATAATGGAATGAATAAAGCAATACCTGTCAATAACAACATGAAATGTAAATGGATTAAACTCCCCATTCAAAAGATACAGACTGACTGATTGGATTAAAAAACTATACCCAATTATATGCTGTCTTCAAGAAACCCACCTCACCTATAAAGACACACACAGACTAAAAGTGAAGGGATGGAAAAATATATACCATGCAAATGGAAACCAAAAATGAGCAGGAATACCTATTCTCATATCCAATAAATAGACTTCAAACCAAAAACCATAAAAAGAGTCAAAGAAGGCCATTATATACTGATAAATGGATCTATCCACTTAGAAAACATAACAATCATAAATATGTATGCACCCAACACTGGAGCACCCACATATGTAAAGCAAACACTCTTAGACATAAAAAAAAAAGAGATAGACACTTATACAATAATAGTGAGTGACATGAACACCCCCTCTCATCATTGGAAAGATCTTCCTGGCAACAAATCAACAAAGAAACACAGGATTTACACTATGCCATACACCAATTGGATCTGCCAGATATCTACAGAACATTTCATCCAACAACTACAGAATACTCATTATTCTTATCAGCACATGGAACATTCTCCATGATAGACTACATGTTAGGTCACAAATCAAGTCTCAACAAATTTAAAAAACCTGAAATTATTCCAAGTGTCTTTTCAAACCATAATGTATTAAAGTTAGAAATCAATAATGAGCAAAACTCTGGAAACTATAAAACAGACTCCTGAATGACCTATTGGTCCAATAAGAAATTAAACAGTAAATCAAAATTTTTTTGAAACTAACAAAACTAAAGATACATCATACCAAAAACTTTGGGATTCTGCAAAAGCAATACTAAGAGGGAAATTTATTGCAATAAACACTTGGATCAAGTGAATAGAAGGACTTCAAATAAAGTACCTAAGACTACACCTCAAAGAGCTAGACAAATACAACAATCCAATTCTAAAAGTAATAGATGAAAAGAAATAATTAAGATCAGGGCAGAACTAAATGAAATAGAGACACCCCAAAAAAGACAAAATATCATTGAAACAAAAAGTTGTTTTTTTTGAGAAGATAAATAAAATAAACAAACTATTAGTTAGTTTCACCAAAAAAAGAAGGGAGAAGACCCAAATACCAAAAATCAGAAATGAAAATGGAGACGTTACAACTGACACCACAGAAATATGATGAATCATCAGAGATTATCATAAACAACTATTCACCGATAAGTATTAAAACCTGGAGGAAATGGATAAGTTTCTGGACTCATACAAACTACCAAGACTGAACCAAGAAGAAACAGAGAACCTGAACAGACCAATAAGAAGCAAAAAGATTGAAGCAGCAATCAGAAATCTTCAAACAAAGAAAAGTCCAGGACTGGAGGACTTTACATCTTAATTTTATTGAGCGTTTAAAGAAGAATTGATACCACTTCCCTTTAAACTTTTGCAAAAAATTGAATCAGATGCCATTCTCCCATACTTACTCTATGAGGCCAGCATCACCCTGATACCAAAACCAGAAAATGACACAACAAAAAAGAAAATTATAGGCCAATATCATGGATTAACATAGATGCAAAATTCCTCAACAATATATTAGCAATGAGAATACAGCAACACATCAAAAAAAATTATATGCTATGATCAAATCTGATAAATCCCAAGGATGCAAGGATGGTTCAATATAAGCATGTCAATAAATGTGATATACCACATCAACAAAATCAATGACAAAACCCTATGATTATCTGAACAGATGCAGAAAAATCATTTCACAATATACAACATCACTTCATGATAAAGATTCTCAGCAAATTAGGAATAGAAGGAAACTATCTCAAAACAATAAAAGTTAATTATGACAATCCAATTGCCAATAACACCCTAAATGGGGAAAGGTTGAAATTTTTTCCTTTAAGAACAGGAACAAGACAAGGATGCCCACTCTGACCAATCTTACTTAACTTATTATTTGAAGTACTAGACAGAGCAATCAGGCAAGAGGAATGAATAAAGGACATTGTAAGGGACAATGTCAAACTGTCTCAATTTGGAGATGGCATGATCTTATATATAGAAAAACCTATAGATTCTACTAAAAAACTCTTAGAGGTTATAACAATTTTATTAACGTTGCAGGATACAAAATTAACACCCCAAAATCAGTACCATTCTTATACTCCAGTAACAAACTAGCAGAAAAAGAAATCAAGAAAACAAGCCCATTTATAATAGTCATGAAAAAAATAAAATACCTAGGAATCAATTTAACCACAGAGGTAAAGGATCTCTACAATGAGAACTACAAATCATTTCTGAAAGAAATTAAAGAGGACACAAAAAAGATCGAAAGATATACCATGTTCTTGGATGGGAAGAATTAACACTGTGAAAATATCTATTCCACCAAAAGCAATCTACAGATTTAGTGCAATCCCCATCAAAATACCAATGTTGTTCTTCACAGAAATAGAAAAAGCAAACCCAATGTTGATATGAAACAACTAAAGACCCCAAATAGCCAAAGCAATCTTAATAAAAAATAAATAAAACTGTAGGCATAACACTACCAAACTTCAAATCATATTTTAAAGGTATCATAACTAAAACAGTATGGTTACAGCATAAAAACAGATCAATGGAACAGAATAGAAAACCCAGGAATCAACCCACATACTTACAGCCAACTGATATTTGACAAAGTCAACAAGAACATACTTTGGGGAAAAGACTGACTTTTGAATAAATGGTGCTGGGAAAATTGTACTTCTATATGCAGGAGAATGAAACTGGACCTATACCTCTCATCATATACCAAAATCAACTCAAAATGGATTAAAGACATAAATACATCACCCCAAACCATAAAATTTCTGAGGGAAAAACTCCAGGAAGTAGGACTGGGCAAAAACTTCATGAATAAGACCCCAAAAGCACAGGCAACAAAAGGAAAAATAAACACATGGGGCTATATCATATTAAAAAGCTTCTGCACAGCAAAGGAAACAATCAACAGAGCAGAAAGACAACCTATGGAATGGGAGAAAATATTTTCAAACTATACATCTGACAAAGGATTAATATCCAGAATATATAAAATACTTAAATAACCATACAGTAAAAAAACAAATAATCTAATTTAAAAATGGGCAAAGGAGATGAATAGACATTTTTCAAAGGAAGACACACAAATAGCCCACTAGTATATGAAAAAATGCTCAACATCCCTAGTCATCAAAGAAATGCAAATCAAAACCACACTGAGATATCATCTCACCCCAGTTAGACTGGCCATTATTAAAAAGACTAAGAATAACAAATGCTCGTGAAGATGCAGAGAAAGGTGAAGTCTTCTACACCATTTGGGGGACTGTAAATTATTGCAGCCATTATGGAAAACATTATGGAGTTTGCTCAAACAACTACAGATAGAACTACCATATGATTCAGCAATCCCACTACTGGGCATATATTGAAAGGTATGGAAATCATCATGTTAAAGGGATACCTGCATGCCCATGTTCACCTCGGCTCTATTTGCAACAGCTGAAATATGGAATCAACCTAAGTATCCATTGATGGATTACTGGATAAGGAAAATGTGGTATATATACACAATGGAATACTACTCAGCCTTAAAAAAGAATGAAATTCAGTCATTTAAAGCAACATGGATGTGTCTGGGGAAAATTATATTAAAAATATATTTATATATGAAATAAGCCTGACAAGGAAAGAGAAATACTGCAAATTCTTACTTATTGCTGGGTGCTAAGAGAGAGAGACAGACAGACAGAGACAGAGACAGAGAGAGATGGATTTGGGGAGGAATAGGTTAGGTAAAGTGCATAAAGAAAAATCACGATTTGTAATAATCATGCTTTTAATATGCTTTTAATAAATAATAAAATAAATTCTTATATTTTTCAGTGTACAGACCTTTCACCTCCTTGGTTAAGTTTATTCCTTAGAGTTTTATTATTTTTGATGCTATTGCAAATGAGATCATTTCCTTAATTTATTTTTCAGATCATTTTTTATTACTTTATAGAACAACTAATTTTTGTTTGTTGAATATGTATCCGGCAACTTTATTAAATTTGTTTATGAGTTCTAAGAATTTTTTGGTGTAGTCTTTAGGGTTTTCTATATATGAGATCATATTACCTGCAAACAAGACAATTTAACTTCTTCCTGTCCAATTTGAATGCCTTCTATTTATTTTTCTTGCCTAATTGATCTTGCTAAGAGTTTTAGTATTATGCTAAATAGAAGTGGCAAATATGAGCAACCTTGTCTTGTTCCTGATCCTGGAAGAAAAATTTAAAGTTTTTCACTATTGGGTATGATGTTAACTGTGGGCTTGTCATATATGTCTTTATTATGTTTAGGTACATTGCTTCTATACCTCATCTGTTGAGAGTACTTATCATGAAAGAATGTTTTTTTTTTTTTTTTTTTTTTTTTTTTTCCCAAGACAGCTGATTAGAGAGGTCTGGCACAAGTCTCTCCCCATCAAAAGAGACCAAAACAACAGACAAAACTAATATATTTTACTGGAACCTGAGGAAACAAGTGCAGAACACTAGGAGAGTGAGGAGATTCTTGTGAAGTGCAGAAGAAGGAAACAGCACCATAGAGAGCAGAACAGGGCATCAGCCTCAGCTCTGCTGCAGAGACTATCCTGGAACCAGGAGAAGAGAAGGTAGGCTGGAAATGACCCCAGCTAATCCCATCACCACCACAAACACTAGTGATCCCTGCCTTGGAGGAGTTCCAACAGTCTTTTGGGGACCTACATCTGAACTCACTCAGCACTCACTACCCCCAGGTGAACAGACCTGCTGAGAAAAAAAATCTTCAGGAGGGCAGTGATTTTACATTCAGTCTGCTTTGCACAGCCACCAGGGGGCTGAGGCCACAGGTGCCTGCATGGTCCACAACTAGCCCAGCAGAGACCCTGCCTCCCTCTGGGACCCTCCACAAGATTACCCAGGTGCCAGCATCCCAGCTATTTGGAGCTTGGAACCTGGCAATGGACCCAGCCTGCCTGGGTCCCTTTCTCTGGAAGCACTACCTGCATTCTGTGGTGCACACTTCAGAGCTGGCATAGTCAGGACACAGGCTGCCTGGAGCCTGGCACAGATTGACTGAAACCCTAGCATCTAAGCTCATTCAGCACCCCTCCCCACGAGGTGACCAGGCAGGCTGGCTGAGTAAAAAATCCATTGGAGTACAGCAGTTTTCCATATTCCTGTTCTGACTTGCACAGCCCATGGGGACTGAGCCCATAGGTGCCCATGCAGTCCACAGGTAGCCCAGCGGAAGCCCCGCAACCCCCCATGACCCTTCACATACTCACACATGTGCCGACATCCCTACTCTTTGGAGCCTAGACCCTGGTACCAGACCTAGCAAGCTTGAGTCCCTGTGCTTGCTCAGTGCTTTTTCAGGTTCAGGTGGGACCAAGACACAGTCTTCCTGGAGCCTAGGTCAGACAAAAGTACTGAGACTCCAATGTCTGAACACACACAGTACCCTCTCCCCAAACCAGGCCTCTATAGTGCCACTGGTCTTGGCTGCACCCTTAAGGCTCACATCAGGCTCAATAGTGACTGGGTAGCAGCTTTCCCTTCCTACAATATGCCTTCACAGAGCCACTGGGTCCTGCACCATTCACACAGGCTTACTCTACGCTCAACAGCTGAGCCAGGGGCTCTCTTAAGAGCTCCCAGGAGAACCTATTGCCTCAGTTTATATCTGCTCCCAGACCAGCAGCAGATGAGGCAGAGTCTCTGATGCCCCAAGGCAGGCCTCTGCAGAGCTGCTAGCCTTGGCTATATGTTAAGTGTTTGCATCAGGCTCAACAGCAGATCAGGTGGCCACCTTCAGAGCTGCTAGGAACTGCAACAGTTGTGTGCACCTACTCACAAACCAACAGTTGATTGGGTAGCAGCTTTTCCTCCCTGAAGCAACCCTCTGGAGAGCTGCTGGGTTCTGCAGCATCCACACAGGCTTGCTCCAGGCTCAAAAGCTGAGCCAGTGGCTCTCTACAGACATACAAGAAACTACTGTAACAGTATGCATCTACTCACTGACAGAGAATCATTCATGTTAACAAGAAACACACCCCAGTAAGAAACTGCCAAGGGCCCTTCGGCCTATGCCACAAAGAGACCCACTGACAACTCTAAGGCTGAACACAGTTGAAGAAGTTGAGTGAAGGCTGCACTACTGCACTCACTCAGATCCACACTTAAAACACCTATCCCAAATGCCAATACAGAATACTTCTACAGGAAAGTCTCCCCTGTCAAAATCTCTTCTTAGATTAAAAGAAGTGACTACATCACCAGATGCCCAGAAGTCCACACAGAGATATGAGAAGCATGAAAAAACAAGGACGCTTGACTCTCCCAGAAGACTACAGCTCTCCAATATCAGACCCCATACAACAGGAAATAGATGAATTGCCTGAGGAGGAATATCAAAGGGCAATACTAAGGAATCTTAGAATGGTGGATGAAAAATAGATAGAAATCACAATAAAGTCAAAGAGAAGTTTGAGGATATGTATGAGAAAATCAACAAAGAGATACAAGCAATTAAAAACAAATCAAGCAAAAATTGTGGAACTGAAAAATTCATTCAGAGAAATAAAAAATACAACTGACAGCATAAACAGCAGACTAGATCAAGCAGAAGAAAGAATTTCTGACCCAGAAGACAGGATTTTTGAATTAAAAGAGTTGGACACTCTCCCCCCCCCCCCCAAAAAAAAAAAAAAAAAGAAAAGAATTTTTTTTTTTTTTTAAATAATGAAAACCTGTGAAATCTTTCTGGTAATATTAAGCATACAAACATCCATATTATAGATGTACAGGAAGGGGAAGAGAAAGGAAAAGGCATTGAACGCCTATTTAATTAAATAATAGCTAAAAACTTCACAAATATTGGGGGAGAGATGATCTTACAGATCCAAGAGCTCGAAGATCCCCAAACAGATTAAAACCAAAAAGGACCTACACAGGACAAATAGTAGTCAAATTATCAAATGTCAAAGACAAAGAAAGAATTCTAAAAACAGCAAGAGAAAAGTGTCAAATCACCTATAAGGGAATCCCCATGAGGCTAACAGCAGTCTTCTCAAGAGAATTCCTACAGGAGAGGAGAGAGTGGGATGACATATTCAAAGTGCTAAAAGAGAAAAGAAAAAAGAAAATGCTAACTAAGAATACTATATCCAGCAAAGCTTTCCTTCAGAAATGAAGGAGAAATTGTATCTTTCCCAGAAAAAACAAACAAACAAAAGAAACCTCTGGAAATTCACCAACATAAGACCAGCTCTTCAAAAAATCCTCAAGGGAGTCCAACATCTGGGATAAAAAGAGAGATACAGGTAACCACAAATACATGAGAGAGAATAAAAATCATCAGCAGAACAGATATGAAAGTGTGAATGAGAAAGAAAATGTATTTTATCACTACAACAAAACACCCAACAGCAAAGATAAACAATGAAATGAAAAGAAAGCAACATAAGAAATATAAGACAACTAGAGAGAAATTAACAAAATTGCAGGAATAAGGCAATATCTTTCAATAACAACCCTGAATTTAAATGGACTAAATTCCCCATTTGAAAGATATAGACTGCTGAATGGATTACAAAACTAGACCCAACTATAAGCTTCCTGAAAGAAAATCACTTCACCAATAAAGACACAAATAGACTAACAGAGAAGGGATGGAAAAAGACATTTCATACATATGTAAACCAAACACAAGCAGAAGTTGCCATATTTATATCAGATAAAATATATTTCAAACAAGCACTATAAAAAGAGACAAAGATGGAAATTATATAATGATAAAAGGATAAATGTAGCAAGAAGATATAACAATTATAAATATGTATAGACCCAACACTTGAGCACCCAGATACATAAAGCAACTGTTATTGAGTCTAACACAATAATAGTTGGGGACTTTAACATGTCACCCTTGGTATTGGACAGATCATCTAGAAAAAGAACAAGCAGAAAAATATTAGATTTAAACAACACCTCAGACCTAATGGACTTGATACACATACACAGAATTTCAACCAGCAACAACAGAATATACACCCTTCTCATCAGCGCACAGATAAATCTCCAGGATAAACTGACCACATGTTAGGTCACAAATTAAGTGTCAAAAAATTTTAAAAGATTGAAATTGTATGAAGTATGTTTCAGAACACAATGGAATAAAATTAGAAATTAACAACAAACAAAACTATGAAAACTATACAAATTGATGGAAATTAAACAAAATTCTCCTGAACAGCCAGTGGTCAAAGACCAGCAGGAAATCATGAAGTGCCTTGAAATGAATGAAAATACAACTTACCAAAAACTATGGGATACTGCAAAAGCAATACTAGGAGGGAAGTTTATTGCAATAAGTGTTTATACCAAAAGAATAGAAAGAGTTCAAACAAACAACCCAACATTATATTTCAATGAACTAGAAAAACAAGAACAATCTAATCCCCAAATTAGTAGAAGGAAAGAAATAATTAAGATCAGAGCAGAATTAAATGAAATAGAGATACAAAAATATGATACCAAAGATCACCCCAAAAAAGGTTGTTTAATTTAGAGGATATAAAAAATAGACAAGCCATTGACCAGACAAAATAAAAAAATGATAGAAGCCCAACAATAACAAAAATCAGAAATGAAAAAGGAGATGTTACAACTGATATCACAGAAATACAAAGAATCATTAGAGACTATTATGAACATCTATATACCAACAAATTTGAAAACCAGGAGGAAATGAATAAATTTCTCAACACATACAAACTACCAAGACTGAACCAAGAAGAAATACAAAATCTGAACACACCAATAACAAGCAAGGAGATGGAAGCAGTAATCAGCCATATCCCCCAAAACAAAAGCCCAGGACCTGAAAGCTTCACTACTGAGTACTAACAAACTTTTAAATGAGAAATTAACATCAATCCTTTCAAACTATTCAAAAATATTGAAACAGAGGCCATTCCATGAGGATAGAATCACCTTGATACCAAAACCGGACAAAGACACAACAAAAAAAGAAATCTATGAGCAAATATTCTTGATGAACATAGAAGCAAAAATTCTCAACAAGATAATAGCAAACAGAATACAGCAACACATGGAAAAATATATATACACCACAGTCAAGCAGTATTCATCCCAGGGATGCAAAGATGGTCAACATATGCAAGTCAATAAATGACATACACCACATCAATAAAAACCAGGACAGAAACCATGTGATTATTTCAGTAGATGCAGAAAAAGTATTTGACAAAATTCAACACCCATTCCTGATAAAGACTCTCATCAAATTAGATATAGAAGAAGGAAAGTGTCTGAAACACAATAAAAGCCATATACAACAAGCCAATCACCAGTATCATCCTCAAGAACAGGAAAAAGTCAAGGATGCCCACTCTTAGCACTCCTATTAAACATAGTATTGAAAGTATTAGCCAGAGCAATCAGGCAAGAGAAAGAAAGGGCATATAAATCAAAAAAGTTAAAGTGAAATTCTCACTGTTCAGAGATAAGATGATCCTATATATTTAAAAAAAAAAAAAAAAAAACATAATCTCTACCAAAAAACTCCTAGAGTTGATAAAAAAAAAAATCAGTAAACTTTCAGGATGTAAAACCAATACACAAACATCAGTAGCATTCTTAAATGCCAACAATTAACAAGCAGAAAAATAAGTCAAGAAAGCAAACCCATTCACAACAGTTACAAAAGGAATAAAATACCTAGGAATAAATTTAACCAAAGAGGTGAAAGATCTGTAAAAAGAGAACTGCAAAGTTCTGCTGAAAAAAATTAAAGAGTACACCAAAGATGTTAAGACATTTCTTGTTCATAGATTGGAAGAATTAACAATGTGAATATGTCCATACTACCCACAGTGATCTACAGATTCAAGGCAATCCCCATCAAACTCCAATGACATTCTTCACAGAAATAGACAAAACATTCCTAAAATTCATATGGAACAATAAAAGACTCCAAATAGCCAAAGAATTCTTGAGCAAAAAATAAATAAATAAAAATTGGAGGCATTATAACATCTGACTTCAAATTATACTGATAAGATATACTAACCCAAACAGCATGGTACTGGAATAAAAACAGACACTCCGACCAATGGAACAGAATAGATAATCCAGAAATCAACCCACTTACTTACAGCCAACTGATCTTTGATAAAAATGCCAAAAACATACACTGGGAAAAAGACAGAATATTCAGTAAATGCTGCTGGGAATACTGGATATCCATGTGTAGAAGAAAAAAACTAGACTCATACCTCTTGCCATATACCAAAATCAACTCAAAATGGATTAAAGCCTTAAGTATAAGACCAGAAATTATAAAACCCTGAGAAAAAAACATAGGGGAAAAAATTCAGGATGTAGGACAGGACAAAGACTTTATGATTAAGACCCCAAAAGCACAAGCAACAAAATAAAAAATAAACAAATGGGACTATATCAAACTAAAAAGTTTCTGCACAGCAACAGAAATAATCAACAGAGTGAAAAGACAACCTACTTAATGTAAGAAATTATTTACAACCACACATCCAACAAAGGATTAATATCCAGAATATATAAGGAACTCAAACCTCACAGTAAAAAATATATAATAATGATAAATAATAATAATAATAATAATTTGATTAAAAAATGGGCAAAGGAGCAGAATAAAAATTTTTCAAAGGAAGACATACAAATGGCTAACAGTTACCTGAAAAAATGCTGAATGTCAATAATTATCAGAAAAATGCAAATTAAAACTACATTGAGGTATCAACCCACCTCAGCCAGACTGGCTATTATCAACAACACTGAGAGCCTGGCCACGTGTGCTCTGACCAGAGCAGCACCTCCCCAGAGAGGCCTGAGACCACAAAGACCATATGCACCACAGCACCAGCACAGGACCAAGCAGGTAGGCCTCACCCCCACTGGACCCCAGCCTGGCCGAGTGCATGACAACCAGAGTGGTACACCTCAGGAGAGACCTGAGTCCCACAGAGACCAAGAGCCTTGCAGGGCCAGTGCACGACTGAGCAGTTAGGCCTCGCTTCTGCCAGAGTCCATCCCGAGCATGACCAAGTGCACACTGACCAGAGAAGTGCCTCCCTGGAGAGGCCCGAGATCCACAGAAACCATGCTCCACATGGCGACAGCTGATGACCAAGCAGGTAGGGCTCACTGCCACCAGACCCCATTCCCAGCCCAGCCAAGTACACGCCTACCAGAGAGACATGCCCCTGGAGAGGTCCAAGACACGTGGAGACCACATGACCCACGGCAACACCATAAGACTGAGAAGGTAGGCCTCGCTACTGCCAGAACCCATCCCCAGCTTGGCCAAGTGCATGCCAACCAGAGAGGTGCTCCCCAGAGAGGCCCAAGGGCACAAGGACCATGTGCCTGAGGTGGCAGCAGGTAACCAAGCACACACTGAGGCAGCCATACCAAATTGGCAGCCCTGGAAGGATCCTACCCACACAATAGTGTCAAAACAGTTGAACATGAAATCCTTTGCCACAATGACTAAACATCAAAGGAAAGATACCAGAAATATGAAAAATCAAGAAAGCATACCACCAAAGGGTAATAACTCTCAAGCTCTAGATCCTAGAGAACAAGAAGCCCTTGAAAAGCTAGACAACATGATGAAACAAGGAAAAGCATACAGGACCTGAAAGAAGAAATGTACAAGGAAATCAATGCCCTGAAAAAGAATGTAGCAGAGCTTGCCAAGCTAAAAAATTCACTCAATGAAATAAAATACACAACAGAGAGTTTAACAAGCAGGCTTGAAAAAGTTGAAGAGAGAACTTCTGACCATGAAAATGGGCTGTTTGAAATAAAACAGGCTGACAAATAAAAAGAAAAAAGAATTAAAAACATTGAAGAAAGTCAAAGAGAGATAAAAAGACAAACACAAGTGCTCATATGCCCGAATCATGGGTATTCCAGAAGGGGAGGAAAAAGGAGATTGCATTGAAAACATATTCAACAACATAGTGTCAGAAAATTTCCCTGTTATTGGGAAAGACATGGATTTTCAGATTCAGGAAGTACAAAGATCCCCAAACATATTCAACCCAAAAAGGTATTCTCCAAGACATGTTATAGTCAAATTGACAAAACTCAAAGACTAAGAGAGAATCTTAAAAGCTGCAAGAGAGAAGCATCAAATCACCTATAAAGAAGCCCCAATCAGAGTAACATCAGAGTTTATATCACAAACCATAAAAGCCAGAAAGGAATGGGATTATATATTCAAAATGCCAAGAGACAGAGATTGCCAGCCAAGAATACTCTACCCTGCAAGGCTAGCCTTCCAAAATGAAGGGCAAATAGTATATTTCTCAGACAGAAAAAAAAAAAAAAACTGTGGAAGTTTGCTAACACACGACCACCCTTACAAGAAATTATCAAGGGAGTACTGGGTTTGGTACCTGAAAAATAACTACCACTGCCATAAAAACTCAAGAAAAATCAAAACTCACTAGTAAAATAAAAATGCCAATAATTAAGGGGAAAAAAAAGGTTATCTACAACCCAAGGAACCAACAAATACAGAAGACAAACAGTTAATCAGAAAGAAAGGAACCAAAGACACTTAAGACATCCAAACAAAAATCAGTAAACTGCTAGGAGTAAATCAACACTTTTCAATAACAACTCAATGTTAAAGGAATAAATCAACCAAACAAAAGACACAGATGGGATGACTGGATTAAAAAGGAGGACCCAACTATATGCTGCCTTTAAGAGACCTACCTCAGTTATAAAGACTCACATACACTAAGAGTAATATGATGGAAAAAAAAATTTACCATGCAAACAGAAATGAATGAAAATGGAGCTGGAGTAGCTATGCCTATATCTCATAAAACAGACATTAAACTAAAAACCATAAAAAGAGATAATGAGGGCCACTACATAATGATAAAAGGATTCATCCATCAAGAAGACATAAAAATCATAAATATATATGCACTCAATGTGGTAGCACCAGATTTAAAAGCAAACACTATTAGACCTAAAGAAGGAAATAGACACTAATACCAGAATAGCAGGGGACCTGAACAGCCCACTCTCAATATTGGACAGATCATCTAGGCAAAGAATCAGCAGAGAAACACAAGATCTAAACAACACTCTAGACGAATTGGACTTGGCAGATATCAACAGAACATTCCATACAACAACCTCAGAATATTCATTTCTCTCATCAGCACATGGATCATTCTCCAGGATAGATCACGATGGGTCACAAATCAAGTCTCAAAAATTTCAAAAAAACTGGAATTATCCCATGTATTTTTTCAGACCACAATGGATTAAAATTAGAAATCAATAACAAATGAAATTCTGGAAACTATACAAACAAATGGAAATTAAACAGCATTCTACTTAATGACATATGGGTCCAAGAAGAAATCAAACAGGAAATCAAAAGAAATTATTGAAATTAATTAAAACAATGATACATCATACCAAAACCTGTGGGATACTACAAAAGCAGTAATAAAGAGGAAATTTATCACATTAAATGCTTACTTCAGAAGAATGGAAAGATAGCAAGTGAACAACCTAATACTTCACCTTAAAGAACTAGAAAAACAAGAACAATCCTTATACTTCATGCTAAAGATCTAGAAAAACAAGAACAATCCAAACCCAAAGTTAGCAGATGGAAAGAAATCATTAGGATCAGAGCAGAACTTAATGAAATTGAAACCCCAAAAAATGATACAAAAGATCAATGAATTAAAAAGTTGGTTTTTTGAAAAGATAATAAAATTGACAAATGATTAGCATGGCTAACTAAAAAAAGAAGAGAGAAGTCCCAAATAGAAAAATTAGAAATGAAAAAGGTGATATTACAACTGATACATCTGAAATACAAGGAATCATTCGAGACTACTATAAACAACAATATGCCAACAAATTTGAAAATCTGGAGGAAATGTATAAATTTCTGGACACACACAAACTACCAAAACTGAGCCAAGAGGATGTTGAAAATCTGAACAGACCAATAACAATAAAAGTGATTGAAGCTGTTGTCAGAAGGCTCCCAACAAAGAAGAGCCCAGGACCAGATGGATTCACAGCATAATTCTACCAAACATTCGAAGAGGAATTGACACCAATTTGCTACAAACTATTCCAAAAGATTGAAACAGAGGCAATTCTCCCAAACTCAATCTATGAAGCAAACACCACCCTGATACCAAAACCCGGAATACAACAAAAAAACTACAGACCAATATCTTTGATGAATATAGATGCAAAAATTCTCAATAAAATACTAGCTAACAGAATACAGCAACACATACGCAAAAGTATACACCAAGATAAAGTTGGATTCATCCCACGGATGCAAGGTTGGCTCGACATATGCAAGTCAATAAATGTGATACACCATATCAAGAAAATCAAACACAAGGACCATATGATCATCTCTATAGATGCTGAAAAAGCATTTGATAAAATTCAACACTAGTTCAAGTTAGGTATAGATGGAAAGTATCTCAACATAATTAAAGCCATATATGATAAATGCACTTCCAATGTCATCTTTAATATCATCTTAAGAACAGGAACTAGACAAGGATGACCACTCTCACCACTCCTATTCCACATAGTGTTGGAAGTACTAGCCAGATCAATCAGAGAAGAGAAGGAAATAAAGGGAATCCAGATTGGAAAAGATGAAGTCAAACTGTCCTTCTTTGCAGATGACGTGATCCTATATATCGAACATCCTAAAGCATCTGAAAAAACCTAATGGAGTTGATAAATGATTTCAGCAAATTTGCAGGATACAAAATCAACACTCAAAAATCAGTAGCATTTCTATTTTCCAATAGTGAACATGCAGAAAGAGAAATCGAGAAATCTTACCCATTCATAATAGCCACAAAAGAAATAAAATACTCAGGAACAGTGTTAATCAATGATGCGAAAAACCTCTGTAATGAGAACTACAAACCACTGCTGAGAGAAATTAAAGAGAACACAAGAAGATGGAAAGATATCCCATGCTCTTGTATTGGAAGAATCAACATAGTGAAAATGTCCATACTACTCAAAGTGATATACAAATTCAATGCAATCCCC
>NW_007727653.1:277811-312683 GCF_000696425.1 Galeopterus variegatus
CTACAAACCACTGCTGAGAGAAATTAAAGAGAACACAAGAAGATGGAAAGATATCCCATGCCCTTGAATTGGAAGAGTCAACATTGTGAAAATGTCCATACTACCCAAAGTGATCTACAAATTCAATGCAATCTCCTTCAAAATTCCAATGACATTTTTCTCAGAAATGGAAAAAACTATCCACACATTTATATGGAATAACAAAAGAAAACACATAGCCATAGCAATTATGAGCAATAAATAAATAAATAAATAAATAAATAAAGCTGGAGACATAACACTACCTGACTTTAAATTATACTACAAAGCTATAATAAACAAAACAGCATGGTACTGGCATAAAAACAGACACACTGATCAATGGAATAGAATAGAGAATCTAGAAATCAACCCACACACCTACAGCCATCTGATCTTTGACAAAGGCACCAATCCTATACACTGGGGAAGAGACCGCCTCTTCAGCAAATGGTGCTGGGATAAGTGGATATCCATATGGAGGAGAATAAAACTAGACCCATACCTCTCAACATGTACTCCAATCAACTCAAAGTAGATTAAATAATTAAATACACACCCTGAAACAATAAAACTTCTTAAAGAAAATATAGGAGAAACACTTCAGGAAGTAGGACTGTGCACAGCCTTCAGGAATATGACCCCAACAGCATGGGCAATCAAAGAATAAATAAACAAATGGGATTATATCAAACTAAAAAGCATTTTACAGCAAAAGAAACAACAGAGTGAAAAGACAACCAACAGAGTGGGAGAAAATATTTGCAAAATATATATCTGACAAAGGATTAATATCTAGAATATACAAGAAATTGAAATAACTTTACAAGAAAAAAAAATGAGTAACCCAATTTAAAAAATGGGCAAAAGAACTAAATAGGCATTTCTCAAAGGAAGATGTACGAATGGACAAGAGATGTATGAAAAAATGCTCAACATCACTCAGCATTTGGGAAATGCAAATCAAAACCACACTGAGATACCATCTCACCCCAGTTAGGATGGCTAATATCCAAAAGACTGTGAATGATAAATGCTGGCGAGGTTGTGTAGAAAAACAAACTCTCATACATTGTTGAAGGTTCCTCAAACAATTGCAGATAGATCTACCATATGACCCAGCTATCCCACTGCTGGGAATATACCCAGAGGAATGGAAATCATCAATTTGAAGGTATACCTGCTCTCCAGTGTTCATTGCAGCACTATTTACAATAGCTAAAGTTGGAACGAGCCCAAATGTGTATCATCAAATGAGTGGATATGGAAAATGTGATATATCTACACAATGGGATACTACTCTGCTATAAAAAAGAATGAAATACTGCCATTTGCAACAACATGGATGGACCTAGAGAAAATCATATTAAATGAAACAAGTCAGGCACAAAAAGAGAAATATCACGTTTTCACTTATTTGTGGTAGATAAAAATAAATAAATAAATACACAAATAAACTGGGGGAGGGGAGGGAAGAAGACACAACAATTACAATTCCTTGAAGTTGATATGACAAGTGAACAGATATGAGGTTGTTAGGAGGGAGGGGGAGAGGGAGGAGGGAGAGAGGTTTCAGTAATGGGCCACAATTATCAACCACATTGTATATTGACAAAATAAAATAAAATAAACAAAACAAAACACTGAGAATCACATATGCTGGCAAAGATATGTAGAGAAGGGTACTACTCTTCACTGTTGGGATTGTAAATTAGTATGGCCATTATGGAATACAGTATAGAGGTACCTCAAACTACTACAGATAAAACTGCCATATAATCCAGCAATCCTACTTCTGGGTATATACCCCAAGGAATGGAAACCATCATATTGAATGGATAAATGCATTCCCGATGTTTGTTGCAGCTCTATTTACAATAGCCAAGATTTAGCACCAACCTAAATGTGCCCATCAATGGATGACTGGATAAGGAAAACGTGTTCTGTATACACTGTGGATTACTACTCAGCCATACAAATAGAATGACATTTAGATTTGTTCCAATTCTTGGTTATTTTAAATAGAGCTGCAATAAACGTGGGGGTGCAGTTATCTCCTCAACAAGATGCTTTCCATCCCTTTGGGTATCTACCAAGCAGTGGAATTGCTGGATCATATGATAGTTCTATCTGAAATTGTTTAAGGAATCTCCATACTGTTTTCCATAATGCCAGCACTAATTAACAAACCACCAACAGTGTAGGAGGCTTCCCCTTTCACTGCATCCTCACTAGCATTTGTTGTTCTCCATCTTTTTTATGATAGCCTGTCTAACTGGGGTGAGATGATATCTTTGTCAAAAGCAACAAGAACATTCATTTGGGAAAATATTGCCTTTTCAATAAATGGTACTGGGAAAACTGGACATCCATATGTAGAAGAATGAATCTATACCCATACCTCTCATCATATGCCAAAATAAACTCAAAATAGATTAAATACTTAAATATAAGACCTGAAACTATAAAACTCCTAAAAGAAAATGCAGAGGAAACACTTCAGAAAGTAGGACTGGTCAACGATTTTATGAACATGACCCAAAAGCAAAGGCAACCAAAGGAAAAATAAAGAAATGGGATTATGTCAAACTACAAAGCTTCTGCACAGCTAAATAAACAATTAACAGAGCAAAAAGACAGATACAGAGTGTGAGAAAATATTTGCAAACTATGCATCTGACAAAGGATTAATATCCTTAATATCCATGGAACTCAAACAACTTAACAGTAAAAAATAAATAAATAACCCAATTAATAAATGTGTAAAAGAATTGAATAGGCATTTCTCAAAGGAAGAAACACAAATGGCCAATAGACACATGAAAAAATCCTCAGCATCACTCAGCATCAGGAAAATGAAAATCAAAACCACATTAAGATAACATCTCAGCCCAGTGTTTCCATTTTCATTTGTTTCAAGATACATTTTTGCTTCCCTTTTGATTTCTTCTTTGATCCATTGCTTTTTCAGAACTGTTTTGCTTAATTTCTGTATATTTTTAATTTTTCAAAATTTCTCTTATAATTGATTAGTTTCATACTGTTGTGGATAGAAAAAAATACTTGATATAATTTCAAAGTTTTTAAATTTGTTAAGACTTGTTTTGTGACCCAAGATATGATCTATCCTGGAGAATGTTTTGTGTGTATTTGAGAAAAGTGTGTATTCTGCTGCTGTTGGATGGAATGTTCTATTTATGTCTGTTAGGTCCATTTGGTCTAAAGTGTAGTTCAAGTCCAGTGATTCCCTATTGATTTTCTGTCTGGATGATATACCCATTGTTGAAAATGGGTTATTGAATTCCTCTACTATTTTTATATTCCTGTGTTTTTCCCTTCAGTTTTGTTAATATTTGCCGTATAAATTTAGAATCTCCATAATTTGGTGCTTATATATTTATAATTGTTATATCTTCATGATGAATTGACACCTTTATTTTCATATAGTGACATTCTTTGTCTATTGTGACAGATATTTACTGAGAGTTTACTTTGTCTGATATAAGTATAGCCACTCCTTCTCTCTTTTGGTTATTTTTTGCATGAAATATGTTTTTCTATCCCTTCACTCTCAGTCTATGTATGTCCTTATGACTAAAATGAGTCTCTTGCAAGCAGCATACAGTTGGATCTCATTTTTAGTTTTTATTTGATTTTTTATCAACTCAGCCACACCATTTTTGACTAGAAAATTTAATCCATTTACAATTAAAGTAATTACTGATATGTAAGAACTTACAATTTTCATTTTATTGTTTACTGACTGTTTTGTAGTTCTTTTCTTTGTTTCTTTCATTCTCACTGTCTTCATTTGTAATATGTTGAATTTTTTAGTGGTATGCTTTGTCTCATTTCTCTATATTTTTTGTGTGTTTATCTTTGTCGTTACATGGGGCTTACAAAATCATCTTATAATTATAACATCCTATTGTAAACTGATAACTTCAGCCATACAAAAACTCTATACTATTATTTCTCCCTCCTCCCACACATTTTAAGCTATTGATGTTTCACTTTACATCTTTTTATTCTGTATCAATTAACAAATTATATTTGTTACAGTTATTTTAAAACATTTTTGTCTTTTAAACTTTGTACTAGAGTTAAATGTGATTTCTGCACCACCATTACAGTGTTAGAGTATTCTGAACTTGACTATATATTTACCTTTACTAGTGAATTTTATAATTTCATATATTTTCATGTTGTTACTTAGCATTGTTTCATTTCAACTGAAATAACTTCCTTTAGTATTTCTTAGGCATGTCTAGTGGTGATGAACTTCCTCAGTTTTGTTTGCTTGGGAATGTCTTTATCTCTCCTTCATTACTGAAGGACATCTTTTCTGGATATAGTACTCTTGGTTGGTTGTTTTGTTTTTCTTTCAGCACTTTAAATATATATCATTTCTCTCTCTCCTGGCTTGCAAGGTTACTGTTGAGAAGTCTGCTGATAGCCTTATTTTAGTTCTCTTGTATATGATAAGTCTATTTTCTCTTCCTACTATCAAGATTCTCTTTAACTATGGATTATTTTATTATACTGTGTCTTAGAGTATTTGCCTTTGGGTTGAGGCATTCTTCTGAGCTTCATGGATCTAGATATGCATATCCCTCCCAAGATTTGGAATTTTTCAGCCAGTATTTTCTTAAATAATGTGTTTGACTCTTTCTTTTTATATTCTACTTTATAGGAAAAAAATGTCAAAAAGCTTAGTACTTTCTTCATTCTTTGACATTATTTCATTTTCTCTAACTGGCTAAATTCAAATGACCAGTCTTTGAGTTTGTTAATTCTTTCTCCTGCATAATGAACTCTACTGTTGAAGCTCTGTTGAATTTCTTAGTTCTATCATTTCATTCATCAGCACCAGGGTTTCTGTTTGGTTCTCTTTTATGGTCTTTATCTCTTTATAAAACTTCTCACTTTGTTCATGTTTATTTTTTAAATTTGTTTAGTTCTCTGTATTTTCTTGTATCTCATTTAGCTTTGTTAATTATTTTGAATATTTTTTCAGGCAATTTCTAGATCTCCATTTTGGGGGGCCCTGTTACTGAAGAATTATAATTACCTTTGTAATTATAGTTCATATTTGCCTGATTCTTTATTATCTGTAGCCTTGTATTGGTGTCTGTGCATTTGAAGTAGCAAATACTTCTTCTGGTCTTTACAGACTGATTCCAGCAGGTAAATATCTTTTCCTGTTGGGTCCCTGAGCTAATGGGATTGCCTCTGGGACCACAGACAAGGGGGATTAGAGCCGGGTTATGTGGATGATGTTAAATTCACAGTGAAGTCCATCACTTGTGGGCCTGTTATCAGAGGATCTAGCAGGTATGCATCCTGTCTGACCCCTGGGTGGATTGGACAGCCTCTAGGACCTTGGTCAGTTGGCCTGGCAGTGGGATGAGGGCCTGCCTCAGGGTCCACAAACAGTGGGCCTGTTACCAGGTACACAGACAGGTATAACTTCCTCTATTTCCCTGGATGAGTGCCCACTGGGTGGGTCCCTGGGCAGTCAGTACTGGGCTCAGACTATCACTGAGAGCAGCTAGAACTGAGCAGAGCTGCTTCAGGGTCCACAGCCAAGACTGAGGTCCGCAAGCTGGCATCTAGGCTTATGAAGAGGCATTTCATCCAGCAGGTCCTTGGGTAGGTAGGACTGCTCTTGGACTGGAGCTGACAGGGGCTGGAGACTATTTACACGGCAATTTCAAAATTTTCTGTGGGACCATCGTCAGTGGGCTTCCATGTAGGGGTACTGATGGGTGTGTCTCCCTCTGAGTCCCTGTCTGGGCAGCATTGTTCTCAAACTGCAACTGAGAGGGGCTGGAGCCAAGTTACAGGGCCCTTTTAGGGTCCACAGCCAGCACTTAGGTTTGCAAGCCTCCCCTGGAGACTCGGACAAATGTGTACCACTCTGGGTACCTGTGAATGCAGGACTGCTCTTGGACTACAGCTGATAGGGGCTAGAGCTGAGTTCCAGGGCCATAGCAGAGTTCAGAGCTAGAGTGGAGGTCAGTAGGCCTGGCATCTGAGGTACAAGTGGGTGTAACTCCTCCTGGGTCCCTTGGCATGTCATTCTGGTAGCAGAACCAAGACCAAATAGGGCTATAGCTGAATCCACAGGGAGATAGGGTCATTTACAGGTTTGAACCCGGGACTGTAAGTAGCAGTCTGGAAGTCTGCCACCAGGGTGTGGGTCTGTACTCTTAAAATAGCCCTTCTAGGCACTACCAGTGTTTCACAACCTCCTGTCTAAATCCCTAAAGCTCCTGCAAAGGCAATTTTGTTCATGGTTGGCTGAAAAAACTATTATTGCTGTTGGGGGATACTAGTAGGGAACCTCCTATTCTGCCACCTTGCTGATGTCACTGGGATAATTAACATTTTAAATAAGGTATGGACACATGTTCCATAACAATTTCACAATAGTCTAAATTTCACAGCAAGGCAGGCATTTTCTTAAAACATTAGTTCAGCCATTGCTTCAACCAATAAAATGTTAACCACTGAAAGACTAAGACTACTCTGTTTTATTCTTTAAAAACTGGATGAATATTCTTATTTGTTGTTATGTAGAGGCCTAATTTGATGAAAATTGGCTTTGAAATTAAATTCCAATTTGGAGCAGATATTATAGCAGAGAAATGGAGAGAATAAGCTTGGTGGCAAATATGAATCCCTTTTAACTTGGGCAAGTCATTTAATTTCTCTGAGCCTTGGTTTCCTTCTCTGTAAAATGAGTTTGGTAATAATAATACGTCCTAAGACTGATGTTAGGATCAAAGGCAACTGTGCATCTCACAGTGTTCTCACATAGGAAGCACTGTCCAAAGGCCCCAAAATATAACAAGATGTCATCCAGGCATAGTTGAAAATAGTGTATAAGAAAAGTAAAACCCTAGTGTATTCTATTAGAAAAAAATGTGTATGGGGGATGAGACCGAGTATATTATAGGGGGGAATAAGTAATTATAGGCAGAATTTTCACTAGAGGGGCCCCTATTCCTTAGAAGCAAAGCCCTCTGGGCTCACTAGCCTTCTCTCTGTTCACTAAAGTTCCAAGGCCCTTCCTACCACAAGGCCTTTGCACCTGCTAATCCTTCTGCCTACAAAGCTCAGCCCCTCAATCCTGACTGCATACCCTATCACCTTAGTCTGATGATTTTCTACCTTTCCTTCAAATCTCAGCTTATATAAACTTGCCTGAGAGGTATCTTCCCTGGCTTCCCAATCTTAGGCTCATCTGTTAAATTCTGTCATAGCACCTTGCATTTTTTTCTTCACAGAATTTATCAAAGTATGCAATTATGCAAACTTTGTGAGGTTAAAGAATGTCTGCCACTCCCTTTATATCATAAACTCCGTAATGATACTGTTTCTATAGTCACATCACCTAGAAGAATGCCTGACACAATTCTCTTATTCAATATTTATTGAATGAATGGAAGAACGTCAATGTAACACAATTTTAAAATATCCCTAAAAGGGGTAACCAACTTGATTTAAATTGACACTAACATCTAAATAATACATTCATTTTCTCCTGAAAGCACATTTAGAAGGGTGGGGAGAGTATACAGAAAAAGTAGGTGACTGAGAAGAGGAAGAAAGGGTGAAGAAAGGGATAGTATAAGCCAGATACAACACAAGCTTGGCCTCTGTCCCACCAGACTATGGCCACAAGCCTGCCCTGATTGACTGAGCTTCTAAGATGGTATGCCCTCTCACAAGGTGCCATTCTTTCATATGTAAGTCTATTTCAGGTAATCACACAACACAGCTGCTAAAGTCTGAGAGTTCAAGATTTCAAGATTTGTTTTCCTGAAACTGTCAGTTAAATGGCTCCACTTTTCTCTTCCAAGGCTTATAAACTGACAAGATTGACAAGCGTGCTGTCGTCCATCTTTGAAATGGACATATCAAGTTGGGAAAAGTATACTGAATATGTTTATGTAGGTGACATATTCTTTTTTAAAAGCTAAAATAAGTAGACATCAATGAGTTGTATTGGCATACCTCTCTCTAAGCCCCAATCACACAGAGGAATTCCTGGCACAGTTATCACCTGCTCAGTCACTCAAGGATGGGATGTGAGTGTGAGGTGTGTAGCATCCAATGCCAGGATTTGCAATTGCAAATGGTTGATTGCTTTCTCACAGAAAGTTGATGTTTTCAATTTTTAAGGTGTGTTATTTTAAGTTTTAAAAAAACATTCTTGTTATAGAACTGACTGCTATTAAAAAGTGAAACTATCTACTGCTGGGAGACAGTGGAATGGAGATTGGTGGCCTTTGGATTTAGGAACAAACAAGTATTGAATGCTTACTATGTCCCAGATAAATATACATAAATTATATATATATATACATACATATTTTTTCTCATTTAATCTCCAAAACTGTCATGAAGACAAATATTTTTATTCCCATTTTGTAGATAAAAAGTAAAGTTCATAGTGGTTGCCTACCCAATGTCATATAGCCAGTCAATAGCACAGCCAGCATTCAAAGCCTGGTCTATCTGAATCTAAACTTAGGCACTTTTTGCTACATCATAATACTTAGAAATATGTACAACGGAAAATCATACTTATAAAAATGGAAACAATGTCAATCATGCCACCTGCCTATTTTTTTTTAAAACACTTTTATTCTTCTCATCTCATATCAATATTCAGTGTGGAATTATATCACAATTTTCTTTCCATTTTAATCATAGTGCAAATGTAGAGGCAGAGGTAGCATCAAGTTATTAAGGAAAGCAGAACTGAAAGATTCTTTGCAGTGGAGACATCTTATTCACCTTAGTATCTCAAATAGCAAGCATAAGTCTTGACTCACAATAGAGGTTCAACAATGTTTGAGTGAGAAAGGAAAAGATTTTGGAGCTAACCAAGGGTTTTTCTTAGTAAAGGAATCCCTTGAACCCTTAGAGGGCTTCGTCTATGTTCTGCTAAGAGAGAGCTCCTTGTACTGCTGGGGTATAAACTATAAATCTACCCAGGGATGAGTGGATCATGACTCTCATACTCCCAATGCATAAACTGATATTGACAATAAAATCGGTTACTATGTTGGGAAGCTTAGGGAATGGCACAGGTATTATTTCTCTTATATCTAACTTCTTAGGAAGGGAACACACCATTCTTTGGTCTACTAGGCAAGTATTTATTAAGCATGTATTAGCAGCAGACACTATGCTAGTCACTGAAAATACAAAGATGAATAAACCCAGAATGCTACATTCAGAGAACTCACAGCCCAATTGGAAATACAGATCCATAAGCATTAGTATTTTACAGGAAATATAGCAAAGATTAATGGTAGAGATATAATCTGGTTATGTTAGAAAATTAGAGGAAGGATGTCTAATCAACTTGGAGTATGAGGGAAGATTTCCTGGAGGAGCCTATACCCGAAATTAGTTCAGATGGATATATAGGCTTTAACCAGGAAAAGCATAGATTTGGCAGTGATCGCCAGGCAAGTAGGATTTGAAATGGTAAAAGTACATGAGAACTCCAGTGAGAATTTATAGAGTAAGAATAACTTTGGGCTTGGGATATAACCCTAGAGAATATCAACACTTGAGTGACAGAAAGATCAAAAAAAAGACCATAAGGGAACACAAGGAGGATCAGCAAGAGATAGGAGAACTAAGAGTTCTGTGCCACTCAAATTTTCATAGCAGTTTTATTTATAATAGCCAAAGACTGAAAACAACTCAAATGTCCAAGAGCAGGTAAATGGTTAAACAGACTGTGGTACATCCATACAATGAAATACTTCCTAGCAATAAAAGGAATGAACTACTGATATACCAAACAACAAGGATGAATCCCCAAAACTTCATGCTAATTGAAAGAAGCCAGACATAAAAGAGTAAATACTGTATGATTCTTTAAAAGGACAAAATTTACCTATAGTGACAGAAAGCATAATCGGCAGTTTCCTGGACTGCAGGGGCTGAAGGATGGGGGTGGGGGCGGGGGCAGGGAAGACTGACTGAAAAGGGGCAGGAGGAAACTTTTCAGGATGAAAGAAATGTTCTATAACTTGATTGTGGTGGTGATTATGGGAGTATGTGTATTTGTCAAACTCAACACACTATACACTTCAAATGGATGCATTTTACTGTAAGTAAATTATACTTCAATAAAGTTTATTTGGGGGGAGATTGACGTAGCTATAAAAGGCCAACATGAGGAATCTTTGTGGTGATGGAAATGTTCTATATCTTGCCTGTGATGGTACACAAACCTAGTGCATGATGAACTGCACTGAACTAAATACATGCATACACAAATAAGTACAAACAAAAATGGGAAATCTGAGTAATTGTATTTGGTGAATTGTATAATGTTAGTATCTTGATTATGATATTGTACTATAGCTTTGCAAGATTTTACCATTGGGGGAAACTGGGTATAGGTTAACACAGGATCTCTGGATTATTTCTTACAAGTACATGTGAATCTCCAATTATCTGAAAATCTAAAATTTAATTAAAAATGGACATTTAATAAACAAGTAGAAAAATAAAATATTTAAAATGCTCATTTGAAGAAGCTGCCATTTCATATCCAACAACCCTATTTTTTATATGTTTAAAAGATTGCAACATATTTTTGAAATCATGGGTTCACTACAGATAATTTAAGGCTGATAAAAGCTAAGATTCATTGTTATTATGACCAAAACACTGTTAAGCTATTTATGAATATTATCTCACTGAATTCTTACATCTTACTTCATCCCTGTGAGGTTGATATTATTATTATTATCCTATTTTACAAATGAGAGAACAGGCTCCAGATTTAATAGCTAAAATAGAATTTGAACCCAGATCTATCTAACTCCATGGCTCAAACACTCCAAGTACATAACAGGTATACTAAAGTGCCTCCCAACAATATTAGATGAGGGTGAGGTTAGCATTTTGAGCTTCTGAGACCTAATATTGAAGAAATTTGATATAAACTTACTTTAACATGATATAAACTTTCTGTAATCACCCCTAGATATGAACAAATATAATAAGTAGCACTGCATTGAGTTGTCTCTAATAATAATCTTGTAACGACTACTATATGAAGACTACTGTATGAAGACGTTCCTACAAACATACCATCTCTTATAGCCATGTCACAGTTTATGAGTCCAGTCCACAACTATGAAAACATATACTCTGAAAGAGCATGTGACCTTAAGACCACTGACTTAAGAGACAAAAGATAATCTTCAGTAAATATTAAAAGTAAGAGCAGTCTCAATGTTCAATTTCCCCAGGTCCTGAGAATTTATTTCTGATCTGTATGAAAATGATACAGCCCTCCCAAACTAGGCGTTCTCGCCTCAGTGTAAGAGGCACGGATGGTCTCTCAGGTATCTAATCCAGTGCTATTAACAATTTTCTCCATTAATGAAGTGGTCTTGTTAAAAAGCACATAGCTAGGTCTGTTCATGGATGAGGGGCAGAAGCCCTGGAGTACTTCTCTTGCTTCTCTTTGATCAGGCTGGAGAATGTTTTCTGCAGCAGCAGTTGTCTGGGGAAGCTCACTGGACTTGATGATCTGGTTTGATTTGAATAATTTATTAATGATTTGGAAAAAACTAATTAAATTTGTGTGTGATTCTAAAGTTAAAGCTCCTACAGGGACTCAGAAGGAACAGAAGTGTAAGAGCAAACATTTCAAAAGATTCTGAGCCTGAATTTCCCCAGCCCTACTTTCCCTCCAATATGTGCACTTGTGTGCTCTCTCTTTTTTCTCATCTTCCCACTCTGATTCTCCATTTGTTTCTGTCTGTCTCTGACTATCTCTCTGTCTCTTTTTCTTTCTAAACACACACACACACACACACACACACACACACACACACACACACACACCACCATCACCACTAATGATTAGAGTGGGCAAGTGAGAATAACCCTGTTTAAGGAGAAGAATCACTATTGTACCCCTAGAAGCCAACTCAGATAGCTACCCATACTCGTCTACCCATATTCTTGCTTTTCAGTCTCATGTTTCTTTCTTAATATTCTACTAAAATCAGAAACTTTCAGGACTAGGAAGAACTCTAGAGATCTTACACCCTCAGTTTATATATGAGGAAAATAAGAGTGCAGGGATGTGAGTGACTTGGCCATTGGCACAGTCAGTGACAGAACCAGGACTAGAACCAAGGCAGTAAAGTGTAAGAGATGGGGAATAAGAAAGGAAAAAACATGCAGTGGCTTTTCTCTTGATGTGCTTCATTTTTTTTTTTTTCCTTTTTGTCTTTTTTCGTGACTGGCAACAGATCGCAACCCTCAGTGTTGCCCCCGTACCGGACCGGGACCGGCAACAGGATCGCAACCCTCGGTGTTGCACCCGTCCCTCGCTCAGCCAGTGAGCAGCCGGTCTGTATGTGGGATCCGAACCCTCGGCGGGAGCGCCACCGCACTCCCAAGGGGCGCACTGTAGCAGTGCGCCACCGGGCTGGCCCTTGATGTGCTTCATTTTAAATTCTGTTGTGGGTCCCATGGTGATCAGGCGTCTGCTCCATTATTTGCTGTGCCCTCAAGACCTATAGTGGTGAACTGGGATTCAGTATGCATAACTGGCAACCAATTGTGTTGGTGGTGATAGTGGTACTGGTGGTTTGGAATTGTTAATGCAGCTTTTTAAATCCCTTGGTCCTCAAACCTATTTATATTTGATGTTTTAAATTAGAATCCAACACCACCTATCCCAAGCTAATAAGTGAGGTAGAATTTCCTTAACTGGTTCATTCCAGCCTGAGATTCCATAAAAACATTAGAGCTCTCAATTTAAAATGAAACTTCTAGGCCAAATTATTACCATATATGCCTACCTCTGCAATTCCTTCCAGTTAAACTATTCAGGCCCAGTGAAAATTAAAATGCCAATTCAAGTGTGCTGGTTGGTGCTTTATGATTTGCTTGCCCCAATCAACATATGCACTCATCTTGTTTTTCTTGGGGTGACTTGATGCCATAGATGACAGATTTCTTCATCATGCCTTTTTTTTTCCCTTCCTTCCCTTGCAAATCTGAGAAATCACTGTATGAATGTAAGCAAATGGATTGCTAAGAAGTTCAGTCTGAATGCAGTTTGATTCTTCATCCCCTATCTGCTTTTCATTAATGAAAGCTACTAGAATGTGTCCTTTTTAGACTCTGTTCTCCAGAATACAGACTACTCAGTAAGGTAGGTCATACTAATGATAGAACTATCACTATGAGTACTTACTATGTGCCTGACACTGTGCTAAACCTGGATTAACTCAGTTTTTACAAAGCAGGCTCTATTAAAACATTTATGAAAATTGGGACACTGAGACTCAAAGAGGTTAAGTAAATTGCCCAAGACCACATAATTAACAGGTGGAAGAACCAGGACTTGAACCCAGGTTTGTTAGGTTGTAAAATAAATATGTGCTTAAGCAGTATGCTTCACCACCTCGATGTCTTATTGAACTCGTGGATGGTGACGGCAGAAAAAGAAATGCAGTAAATGGAGCTTCACCACATAAAGCAGTAAAAGCCCTTCCCTCTATGCCCAATTTACTACCAAAAAGTAGGCCCAAGGGAAATTCTGGCTCAATACATGTTGAAGAATTGTAATGAGATCTAGTTTTAATTTTAGAAAAGCTATAAATAAAAATGAAGCACATTTACGTTTTAAAAAATCTTTAAAATGGTTATTATTGCCCAGTTTCCTTAATAATGAGAGTGAGTAGGTAGATTAAAGTTATACAAACCTAAGTGAGATTTTTTCTACACATATTTCTTACTTGCTGAAGCAGTCATTTTTTAATATAAGGCTAGAGCTAAAAGCATACTAGAGTAAAAGAAAACTATAAATATTAAAATGCAAAACTATTATGGCAAGAGTACAAATGCATCTCAACAAACTGCTTGCCTTTAAAATCTGTACCAACTGAATTTTCTTATTAAAGGTTTATTTTAAGAAAAGTCCTATTCCATTCAGTGTGAATACAATTCTTACAGTAACAGCCTGTCTTTCACAGTTAATTGCTGCTTGTCTCCTTGGATATAATCATTTGCATAATTGTGATTCTTTTCAATAATAAAAAAGGATTATATAATCTTGGAGAAGCAAACATCATAAAATTTAAATTTACATGAAATTAAAGGAATAAATGTTCCATGGTAACAGAACTATTAACATCTACCAAAAGAATGAAGTCTTTAATATAGCCTATGTATTAATAGAAAATCATTTTAGACTACACTACTCTTTAAATGTCATTCAAAATTAAAATTTTAGATCTCGTATTGAAATTACAATATTGAAAAAAAAAAGATCAGTAGTACCAGCCATAAGATAATATTTATAATAAGTGAAGGCAGGGGATAGGAAGCAGAAGTGTCAGTGAAGTTGTGCCTCAGTGAGGTACAAAGGCAGAATGGAAGCCACAGTCTACTTGGATGAAAATTGGGTTGTGTTAATTCATGACTTCATTGACCTGTTGTGTGCTATTTGCCCTCTACATTTCTGGCACTCAAATCCAACATCCAACAGCCAAAACCCACCTTGGCTCCCCCACACCCATTGTTGGGACTGGCCCGGGTGCCATGGCTGTGTGTCAGCTGTCCATCTGCTCCTGAGGAAATTCCTAGGGATGAAGTCAGTCATCCAGCTGTGCCCCTGGCAAAACACAGCACCAAGTCACCACACACTGTGCTCCTCCCTCTATTGCTAACCTAGAGCTGGCAGGTGTTCTCTCTGCATTAACCTTCCAACTCCTACCCACAATATCTCCTGGATAAGATTTTCCTGTACAGAATCACTAGCTTTCAAATCACAGAATCTAGTTAATCTATTTAAATTGGGGGAAAGAATAATGGAAAAATGTGTTTCTTAAAGAATTAGTGTATTTATAGTATTTTACAAAGCCCCCTCCTCCCCCGATCCAGAGGTAGATTAGGAGAACTAAACTGTCTTAGAAGAATAACATGAGTATCACAGTGCACTAGACCATAAGGTGCATAAAGGCAAGGACTGTGCTGATTTTCCTGTTTTTGCTAGGGCCTAGACAGTAAGTTCTAGATAAATATGAATAAAGCTCTAGAATAAATAAATACATAAAAAATATTCCTAAACCCTCCAGGTTTTTAAAGCATAGAAAGAGTAGATTAGAATGGTGTATCATAATGCATGGCAACTTAGAGTGTAGTGGTTTAGAGCACAGTCTTTGAAGTCAGAAAGACTTGAAAAACTTACCAGTAAGTCACTTAGTCTAGTAATCTTAGGCAAGCCACTTAAACTTTCTGACCCTTAGTTTTCAATGTATAATGAAAACAACAATAGTAAATACATCATAAGTTTGTTGACAGTATTAAATAAAATAATATATTGTAATTCTTGGCATGATGTCTGATACAGTAACTCTTAACATTATTATTAATATTATCATTATTACTATTGGTTTTTCAGTGTCAACATCTGATTTAGTATGTAAGTGCTGGTCATGAAATTCCTTTTAAAAACTGTACAGTTATAATAAAAATTGACATTTCTTTTCCATTTTATAAAAATTGTCATTCATTGAAACCTATTGAGTTCAATTTTCATTTATTTGTACAGATATAACCATTCACTTCTGTGATGGTGGGCAAAAGAGCTTTATACACATTCACATGGATATTCTGTTACTATATGCCCTGTTGCCCTCCATATCTCCATGGGACAGATCATATATGCTTTTGGAAGAATAAAAGGATGCACTTCTATAATATGACTCCTGGGAACATGGATAAATCATGAAATATAAACACGTAAAAGATACAGCTAAAAAGCACTTATTGATTTAAAAAGAAAATTGACCTCAAAGCTATGTCTGTATGGGCCACAGAAAGTGTTGTATTTCTAAAAAGAAATTCTCTGACTTCCTTTCACGTTGTCTATTTTTCTTTTCAAACAAAGCTATTGATTGACTATAGCCTCAATCTGTCATTTTTAATGCATCAGTCACTGGGTAAAATCTCTAAACTTTAGAGATACTAGTGGGAACATTTATCCCTCAATCCTTGGTTCCCCTGAGGTGGGATTAAACCTCTAGGCCTCCTGCCCCATCCTTTACTCCTCTCCCCTGAGGTGCAGTGAGTTACCTGGCAAGTATGTTATAGCCATCAGTCGAAAATTAACTTAGTGGGCCAATAATCTAAATCTGTAAGCATTCTACTTCCATCTCCACATCATACCAGCGTTCGAAAGTGTAGAGCTAGAGCTAGGGTCTGGAGCTCACAGACCCCTCAAGCCCATTCACAAACCCTTCACATGCAGGTCTATGAGCTAGGTAACTGGCAAAAGGGTCCTTGGAGCCTTGGTTGAAGAAGGAATAATCTTTATTCAGCACACACAACACTAGGAGCTAAGCAGTACAAAGAGAAACTCAGAAACTCAACTGCTACCAGCAAAGTCCAAAGAAAAACTGAGCAGCTGCCAGCAGAGTAAACATGCTCTATTTTTAGACCCGAGCTCTGCCAGCCAGCTCTGCTTCACAAACTCTAAAGAACGCACACAATAGCAACAAACTAAAAAGATACATTGGTGCACATGTGCACTAACTCCACCCATACACAACTTGTTTACAAGAAATGTGCTGCTCAACCCCCAACCAGACCTGAGCCGAGGGAGCCTGACTAAATTATCCTATTTTCCCCACAGACAGCAACTCTGGGTAACTGGATCTGCTGCAGACCCAAATTTACATTTAGGAAAGCAGTTCCAAGGTTTCTGGAGGAGAGGAGGATGGTTATGCCATTGCCTCAAATATAACTTAGTAATAAGTGAGATGTGTTGATCTCTATCTTCTGGCCACTATATTTATTATTTGATTAGTTCTGAATGCAGGTAAATAATACAGCGGCCCCCCCTTATCACGGGGGATATGATCTAAGACCCTAAGTGGATGCCTGAAACTGCAGATAATACAAAACTATATACATACTGTGCTACATTTTCTATACATACATATGATAAAGTCCAGTTTGTAAATTTGGCACAGTAAGAGATTAACAATAATTAATAATAAAATAAAACAATCCTAACAACATACTCTAATAAAAGTTATGTGAATGTGGTCTTTTTCTCAAAACATCTTACTGTACTATACTTATATGGCAGCAGCTTCTTCATCTGCAGACACAGCTTCTTCAGTAATTTATATATTTTTCAGTTCAAACTTATTCCTGAATCTGTGTATTCATCCCTTACTTGTGGTAAATATCTTGGTGTCACTCATTTCAGGGAATCCCTTGCTGAAGTCTTCGCATAGGCTCAATGCTTTCACATTGCCATCAATCGGAACAGATTGCTGTCCATGTCTTCTACCCACAAATTTAATTCCTTTTCCATCCTAACTAAACATTTATCATACATTGTGGCTATAACTTTTGCAGTTTGAACTGCAACAGCAAAACTAGAACAAATTTCTTTTTCCTTCTTCACAATTTTACGGATAGAGGATTTGTTCTTGCCATAGATCTTAGCAACCTCAGCATGCGAATTTTTTTCTTAAGTCAAAAACTTTCACCTTTTCACTTAATGGAAGCACTTTACGGCTACTATTTGGCATATCCAAATAGACAGCATCATTACCCTTGCATGTTGGGGCCATTATAAAGTAAAATAAGGGTGACTTGAACACAAGCACTGCCTTACCATGACAGTTGATCTGATAACCAAGAAGGCTACTAAGAGACTCACGGGCAGGAAGCATTGACAGACTGGATCTACTGGACAAAGGGATGATTCACATCCCAGGAGGGATGGCACAAAATTTCATCACACTACTCAGAAATATGCAATTTAAAACTTATGAATTGATTATTTCTGGAATTTTCTATTTAATATTTTTTGGACAGCGGTTGACCATGGGCAATTAAAACTGCAGAAAGTGAAACTACCAATAAGGGTGGACAGTTTTATGTATCTTTTTCAGCTAGATATCTGGAACCTTCTTTTTGAAAATGAGACCCAGTCTGATTCCTTTGCTGTGTGTGACTCTAAAGTAGAATAGAGTATGCAAGACTCATGTAAGTCTATAAGAGAAGCAACCTAGTGTGATGAAGAACATGAATTTTAGAGAAAGAGAGTGCTAAACTTGAATCCTGCTCTGCAACTTTCTACCTTTGTGACTTGGGACAAGTTAAATAGCTTCTTCAGGCTTTAGTTCCCTCATTTGTAAAAGTGAAGATAATAATATTAACTCAGAATTTTTGCAAAACTAAATGTGCTTATGAATGCCTTGTCCATTGTCAACCTCAATAAATGCTGCTTTTATAGGAATATTTATTATTGTTATCACCATATCATCATCAATATCACCATTTTAGAAGAAGCACACTGAAGGTTCTCATGCTCCCCTCTGTGACTTAAGTACATTTCTCATGCCCTGTGCAAACCCAGGTAGCTCAGCTCTGAAGAGGTGCAGAAACCAGTTCCTGTAGCCAAAATGATGCCCCTGCTTCAGAAATATTTCTGTGATCTTTTAGGAACAGGAAAGTAAAGCAGTTATGGGCCTACATGATTCAGAGGCCGTTGGCCCCACATGAGTAATTATTTAGAGATGAAATTTAAGAAAAGATAGATTTTTAAAAGGTGGTATCTGTGACTTCCCAAGGATAGCTCTGACTCCAGAGGCTTTTCTCTTAAATCCTATATGGCCTTTTCTTGGTGGCTTCTCAGAAAAAGCATTTCCTTATTCTTTTAAATGTATTATAGGAAAGATTTTTCTGGGTTCAAAGTGTGGTAAGACCTCAGCTCCCCTAAGACTAGCTGTCTAAAAGCCTCAATCTACTGTAATAGCAGATTATTAAACGTTATACAAACAAAAAAATCATATTTAAGATCGAAGTAGTATCCTCTGAATAGCTATCAACAAATGGACAAAAGCAAGAAATGCCAGAGACCCAAAGATGTCAACTAGTGTATTATGATTGGTCAATTCACTACATAGTACAAAGAGCATTTTGTCGGCTGATGGTTTATATAAAGTATTAGCCTAAGAGATTTCTTGCAAAAAAAAAAAAAAGAAAGAAAGAAGAAAATATTAGAGAAGCAAGTAAAGGGAAAAAAACAGAAGATATATTGGCAGTGACTTGAAGCAGTTAGGATGTGGGAGTAGCAGAAGCCACATATATCAGAAAGAAGATAGCCAACAATAAAGAGACAAAGACAGACCTGCCTCACAGTGTAGTTAGGGGTGGGACAATGGTTGAGAGTCCCCTGCACCTCATTAATAACATCTTAGATATGAGAAGCAGGTAAATGCATACAAGGGCCTCAATACAGTGTCTTTGAAAACCTGGCATCTCTATG
Organism: Galeopterus variegatus; assembly: GCF_000696425.1. Classification (NCBI taxonomy): domain Eukaryota; kingdom Metazoa; phylum Chordata; class Mammalia; order Dermoptera; family Cynocephalidae; genus Galeopterus; species Galeopterus variegatus. Next base: position 297,190 of record NW_007727653.1, read on the forward strand.
GGCACAAACTGAGCTATATTAGAATAAGAAGTAAACCTCAACAATACTTCATGCACAATCAACATGACAGAAATGGGTATAGTATAGAAATCATCAAACAATGTCCCATAAATGAAGGGCAAGAGGCAGAATTGTAAAAAGGTTAAAAGGGGAAAGGAAAAGCAACCAAGAACTAAAAGCACAGAAAACGATTATAAATCTAAATAATAATTATAAGAACAGCTAACACTTATTGAGTAATTCCTAGGTGTTAGGTACGCCATTAAATGTTTTATTGCAACATAGGTTTTAATATATGTTTTAATGCAGTAACCCTGTAAGTGAAGTAGCATTACTACACCCATTTTATGGAGAATAAACTGAATCTTAGAAAAGTAAAGCAATTTACACCTAGGTCTATCTGACATCAGAGTTTACAGTCTTAAATGCTACATTGTCTCATCTCACTGTCTTCCCCAGAAGAATAGTGTTTGATGTTTTAAATAGATTCTGAATCATTAGAATTCTGCATTTTCAAATTAGAAGACCCAGGCCATATCCTGAGTGAGTGGTTCTTAAAGGCCTCTTATCTTTGTCCTAGTGCTCATTGAGAAGGTGAAAGATTTTTATTAGGCAATATATTTGACCTAATTGTGTGACTTTTCAGAAGGATGAATTTGGCATTTTAAAGTGAGATGGAACATTAGAAGGCTACATATAGTTGGTATAGATATATTTTTAAAAAGACAGCAATTTATGATGCTGTGAGGCTTTTTTTTTAAAGCCTCATCTTCTGAAAATCACCTGAATATACTACATAGCTGCAACATTGAGAAAAATGAATGGTTTGGGCAATAGTTGCTAACTCTGATTTTCATAAGCACCTGTCAATGAGTCACTTCTACACACATTCACAACTCCCTCTGCATGTAGACACACAGACAGACACACACACAAGTGCATGTGCACAAGTACACACATATGCTACAATTTAACTCTTAAGCCCATAAGGATAGACTGGCAATTCTTCCATGTACTGGTCTGAACCAGGGGTTGGGTGGAAGTGAACTGGACCAGAGATAACACAGACCTGAAGGAGATATGGAGAGGCCCTAGCAAAAATAATTGGCAATATGGTGCTAAGGGATTCAGAGTTCTATTGAAGATAGGCAGTAGTCAAGGATTCAAGGAAGCAAACCAACTTCAAACAAGTCTAGCAGCAAATGATGGGGGTTAGGACTTGAAAACTACACTAAGGAAAAGACTCCAACTTCAGAAAAGACTCTGGGAGAGCAAACCGGGGTTTTGTTCACCAGGATCCCATTTACAGAGGCTTGAAAGTTAAATGTAAAACCCAGGCAAGGTTTTTACAGTAGCATGCGTGAGGAATTTTGGAAGTATCTTCTGTATATTTCAGGCTTCAGCAAATGAGTAAATAAATTAAGGACAATGGGAGCTAAATTTCTCACTGTTGAGGCACTTACAAATAAAGAAAGGAGAGGATTCTAAAATATACCCTGGAAGCCCCACCAAACCACCACGCAAGCTGCCCAGGTGAGTGCATGCAAGACCTGAGCCACACCTGGGGATCAACAGTCACAGGGCCAACCCACACCCAAGCACTGGAGGGGCCTCACAGGCAGTAACAACCATTGCACAGGCTGCCCAGGTGAGCACACACCTGTGGACCAAAGCAGCTGCAGGGCCCACCCATACCCAAGCACCAAAAGGGACTCACATGCCCCACCGAACACTTGCATGGGCCACCCAGGTGAGTGTGCAAAGGACCCAAGCCATGCCCAGGGAATGATGCAGCCACAGGGCCCACCCACACCCGAGCACTGGAGGGCTCACAGACCCCACTGAACCACCATGTGGGCCACCCAGATGAGTGTGCAGGATCCATGCACTGACTGAACAGAAGCCAAAGCAGCCAACTGCACATTCAACTGCAGTGATAAATGAAGAGTCACCAGCAGAACCTACAAACAGAGGAGGAAGTCTTCCCCGCACAACCCACTCCAGAGTAATAGAAGAATTAAGCATTCTATCAGATGATGGAACATCAGCATAAAAATACTAGAACTACAAATAAACAAGAAGATATGACACTACCAAAGGAATATGGTGATTCTCAAGTACCAAACCCTACAGAGCAAGAAACCCTCAAAACGTCTGAAAAGAAATTCCAAGCACTGATTTTTAAATAAGAGAAGAATCAACTAGAGAACACAATGAAAGAAGGAAAAACATCCAGGATATGAAGGATTTCAAACATCCAGGATATCAAATTTACAAAGAGGTTAATAACTTTAAAAAGAATGTAGCGGAAATCCTAGCCATGAAGGATTCTCTCAATGAAATAAGAAACAGAATGGAAAGCTCGAGCAGCAGGCTAGAGCAAGCAGAAGAAAGAAACTCAGACCTCGAAAATGGTCTTTTTGAAATAACCCAAGGCAGGCAAGAAAAAGGAAAAAAGAATTTTAAAAAAATGAAGAAAATGTAAGAGAGCTAGCAGACAACCTCAAGCACACAAACATCCAAATCATGGGTATTTCAAAAGGAGAGGAAAAGGAAAAGGCATTGAAAACTTATTCAAGGAAGTAGTAACAGAAAACTTCCCAGGTATAGGAATGGATGCAGACCTTCAGATCCAGGAAGCCCAAAGATCCACAAACAGACTCAGTCCAAAAAGATCCTCAAAAAGACACATTGATGTCAAACAGGCAAAACTCAAAGACAAAGAGAGAATTCTAAAAGCAGCAAGAGAAAAGTATCAAGTCACCTATAAAGGAGCTCCCATCAGATTAACAGCAGACTTCTCAACAGAAACCTTACAAGCCAGAAGAAAATGGAATGTTATATTCAAAGGACTAAAAGAAAAAACTTACCAGCCAAGAATTCTATATCCAGCAAGGTTATCCTTCAGAAATGGAGAAATAGTGTATTTCCCTGACAAACAAAAATTTTGGGAGTTCACTGCCACAAAATCAGCCCTGTGAGAAATACTGAATGGAGTTCTGCATACAGAATCTGAAAAAGAATAACCAGTATCACAGATTCACAAGAAAGAGTAAACTCTGCCATTAAAACCAAAATGCAAAAGAGAATGAGAAAGAAGCTAAATCATGTAACCTCAAAAATCAAACTAACATTGAAGATGAAAAATAAAAGAAGAAAGGGGCAAATGATGTTTCAAACATTTAAACGAAAAGAAATATAATGACACTTACCAATAACAACCCTAAATGTAAATGAGTTAAACTCCCCATTCAAGAGACACAGACTGACTGATTCAATTAAAAAGCTAGACCCAACTATGTGCTATCTTCAAGAGACCCACCACACCTATAAAGACAAACACAGGCTGAAAGTAAAGGGATGGCAAAATATATGCCATGCAAACAGAAACCAAAAATGAGGGCTAGCTATTCTTATATTGGATAAAATAAACTTCAAACCAAAAACAAAAAAAAGAGACAAAGAAGGCCATTAAATAATGGTAAAGGGATCTATTCAGTTAGAGGACATAACAATCATAAATATGAACATACCCAACAGTGGAGCACCTAGATATGTAAAGCAACCACTCTTAGACCTAAAAAAAGAGATACACTCAAATACAATAATAGTGTGTGACTTGAACACCCTTCTCCCAGCATCAGGCAGATCTTTGAGGCAACAAAACAACAATGAAACACAGGATTTAAACTATACCTTAGACCAATTGGACCTGGCAGACATCTACAGAACATTTCATTGGACAACTACTGAATACACATTCTTCTCATCAGCACATGGAACATTCTCCAGAGAAGACCACATACTGGGTAAAAAATCAAGTATTGGAGAATTTGCAAAACTTGAAATCATCCCAAGTATCTTTTCAGACCAAAATGTATTAAAACTGTAAATCAATAACAAGCAAAATTCTGGAAACTACTCAAGTGTATGGAAACTGAACAACAAACTTCTGAACAAACTATGGGTCCAAGAAGAAATTAAACAGCAATCAAAAAATTTCTTGAAACTAATGAAAATAAAGACATATCATATCGAAACCTTTGTGATACTGAAAAAGCAGTACTAAGAGGGAAGTTTATTGCAATAAATGCTTACATCAAAAGAATGGAAAGATTTCAAATAAATGACCTAACACCCCACATTAAAGAACTAGAAAAATAAGAACGATCCAATCCCAAAAGTAGTAGAAAGAAAGAAATGATCAAGATCTGGGAAGAACTAAATGAAATGGAGACCCAAAAAACAATTTAAAAAGTTCAGTGCAACAAAAAGTTGGTTTTATGAGAAGATAAATAAAATAGACAAACCCTTAGCTAGGTTAACAACAATGACAAAAAAAAAGAGAGAGAGAGAGAGAAGACCCAAATAACAAAAATCAGAAATGAAAACGGAGACATTACAACTGATACCACAGAAATATGATGAATTATTAGAGATTATTATAATAAACTGTACACTAACAAATATTAAAACCTGAAGGAAATGGATAAATTTCTGGACACATGCAAACACCAAGACTGAACCAAGAAGAAACAGAGAACCTAAACAGAGCAATAACAAGCAAAGAGACTGTGGCACTAATCAGAAATCTTCCAGCAAGGAAATCCCAGGACTGGATGGCTTTAGAGATGTATCCTATCAAACATTTAAAGAAGAATTAATACCACTTCTCTTCAAACTTTTTCTAAAATTTGAAACAGAAGGTATTCTCCCAAACTCATTCTATGAGGCCAGCATTACCCTGATACCAAAACCAGATAAAGATACAACAAAAAAAGAAAACTGCAGGCTGATATCCTTGATGAGCATAGATGCGAAACTCCCCAACAGAACACTAGCAATCAGATCACAGCAACGAATCAAAAAAATTATACACCATGATCAAGTAGGATTCATCCCAGGGATCCATGGTTGGTTCAACATACATTAGTAAATAAACGTGATACACTGCATCAACATATCCAAGGACAAATACCCTATGATTGTTCTCAATTGATGCAGAAAAGGCATTCGACAAAATTCCACATCACTTAATACTCAGCAAATTAGGTATAGAAGGAAGTTATCTCAATACAATGAAAGCCATTTATGACAAACAAATCACCAATATCATCCTGAACAAGAACAAGACAAGGATGCCCACTCTCACTGCTTCTATTTAACATAGCATTGGAAGTACTAACCAAAGCAATCAGGCAAGAGAAAGAAATAAAGGTCATCGAGATTGGAGTGGACAAATTTAAACTGTCCTTGTTTGCTGATGACATGATCTTATATACAGAAAAAAGTATACATTCTACCAAAAAAATTTTACAGTCGATTAACAATTTCACTAATTTTTCAGGATACAAAATCAACACCCCAAAATCAATAGCATATTTATACTCCAATAACAAGCTAGCAGAAAATTAAATCAAGAAAGCAAGCCCATTTACAATAGTTGCCAAAAAAATAAAATACCTAGGTATCAGTTTAACCAAGGAGGTGAAAGATCTCTACAATGAGAATTACTAAACACTACTGAAAGAAATTAAACAGGACCCAAAAAGGTGTAAAGACATACCATGCTCTTGGATGGGAAAAATTAACATCGTGAAAATGTCCATTCTACCCAAATCAATCTATAGATTCAATGGAATCCCCACCAAAATACTAATGACATTCTTCACAGAAACAGAAAAAGAAATCCAAACATTCATATGGAACAACAAATGTCCCCAAATAGCCAAAGCAATCCTAAGCAAAAAAAAATAAAGCTGAAGGCATAACACTACCAGATTTCAAATTATATTACAAAGCTATTGTAACAAAAACAGCATGGTACTGGCATAAAAACAGACACATCATCATGTTGAATATATACCTGCACTCCCATGTTCACTGCAGCTCTATTTACAATAGCCCAAATGTGGAACCAACCTATGTGTCCATCGACAGATGACTGGATTAAGAGATTATGGTATATATACACAATGGAATACTACTCGTTCATAAAAAAGAATGAAATTCTGCCACTTGCAGCAACATATATGAGTCTGGAGAAAATTGTGTTAAGTGAAATCAGCCAGACAAAGAAACAGAAATACAATATGTTCACATTCATAACTGGCTGCTAGGAAGGAAGCGGGGTGGAGGGAAGGAAGGAAAATGGAATGAATGAAGGAAAGAAAGAAATAAAAGACCACAACAATAATTTGAACTTTCAGAAGGAGAGAACAAACATAAGGATACTAGAGATCAGGGGCAGGAATGAAGCAGGTTTGTGAAGTGATAGGTCAGGCAAAGGGCATAAAGAAATATCACAATTTGTAAAAATGAATATGGTAATAATAAATACAAATTTTAAATAAAAAAGTATATATCCTGAATTGAAATTGAAAGTTATCAGTATGAACTCATGTGAGATAGATTGACATATTACATATATATATATATGTGTGTGTGTGTGTGTGTGTATATACATATATGTATATATACATATATGTGTGTGTATGTATGTATGTGTGTGTGTATATATATATATATATATATATACATACATATATCATATGTATGCAATATATACACACACGTGTGTGTCTGTGGAGAGAAAGAGACAGAGACACAGAAACAAAATATAAACAATTGATCCATTTAGGCAAAGGATATATGGGAGTTCCTTGTACTTCTTTTACAACTTCTCTGTAAAGATGAATTTACATCAAAATAAACATTTTAACCAAACAAAAAACCTCAGGCAAGATTCTTGGGATTCCATTTGAGGCCTTGAATGCTTTTGAACATCCAGTGCATGAAGACATTGAATCTAGAATCGAGGCAGGGGCTCATGCAGGCAATGAGTAATAAAGAAACCAAGTTTTTAGTACAAGGGAATAAAAAACACTGGTCAGCATTGAATACGGCAAGAACTCACCTTACAAAACCAGAGTGTAAAGTCAAGAGAAGCAGTGCATAGCTGAGCAGGTAAGTTATTAGTCTAAGGCTCCGTATAGTCCTCCTGCCTAGGGACAGGTTTAGTACATAATTCGAAACATATATGAGGGAGTCTTCAAAAAGTTCATAGAAAGAGTCCTATGATCTATTAATTATATTTCCCATGAGCTTTCGAAGTGCCCATGTATGTAGGAGCTGAGTAGCCCTGCAATGCTAAGGCCACATGGGCTGGAAACGAAGTATGCCACTACAGTTGGATTAGGAGAAAGTATTATGCAGCTGCACAACATAATGGTCTGAATCAGCTAGGACCAGTTGATGCACAGATCTTCACAGTTTATTTCTGTAAGCTACTAAGATAATTTGGAAAATGTAATCACCCTAGAGTTTTCAAAAGCATCACACTTTACCTTTAGTAATATAGCATAAGGACCACAAATCAGTTCCAGCACAGAGTTTAAGTGGTGAGAACATCAAATAATCCAATATAGAACTGAAAGAAAAAACAAAGTACCCACAGCCAGAGACAAAGTTTGATATTAAGTAGTAAAGATCTCATTTCACCAAAGAACACCTATAACACCTAGAAGGACTGGAAGTCTCCTGGGCTACCAAGCCAGAAATGGGGGAGGGCTGGGGACCTCACCCGTGGTGCCTGATACCCACAACCAGTCCTGAGGGTGGGGGCCTTGGGCCTCAGCTACAAACCCCTGACAAATGCAACCACCCCAATGATGACCACTGAGACACCACAGGTAGCATGCCAGGCTTTCTTGAGCTGGGGCAATGGGGGACTGAGGGCTTTAGTCATGCCCTTAAAAATGAGCAACCGTCCCAGCGATGACCACCAAGCAACACAGGAAGTGCCCCAGGCTCTCCTGAGCCAGGGCAGTGGAGGACCGAGGGCCTCAGCCAAACATCCCCCACACCCACAGCCAGGCAAGCAATGACCACTGAACCACCGCAGGAAGTGCCCCAAGCTCTCTCAAGCTGGGTCGGTGGAGGGATGAGGGCCTTGGTTACACTCCCCCAACATAAGCAACCAGCCCAGTGACAACTACCAAGCCACCACAGGAAGTGCCCTGCGCTCTCCTGAGCTGGGCCGGTTGGGGGCTGAGGGCCTCAGTCACACCCTCCCCACCTGCATCCAGCCCAGCAATGACCACCAAGATGCAGCAAGAAGGGCCCTTGGCTCCCGAGCTGGGGTGGTGGGAGGCAAGGGCTTTTGCCACACCCTCCTGACATCTGCAACCAGCCCAGCAATGACCAAGCCACCACTGGAAGGCCCCCAGTTTACCCTGTGGGAATCCCAATCCCACCCCTCCTCCTTCCTCCTTCTTCCATCCTATTTCCTTCTCCTTTCCCCTCTCCCTCTCCCTCCCAACTGCTCTGCAACAACATCATAGAATGTAAAAAAATAATATTAATAAAATAAAAAAATTTTTTAAAATGACATCAGGATTTGGGGTGGGACATTTTTAGCAAGTTTCCAAGTGGTAGTTTTGCTCATTGAAAACCACTGCTCTGGATCTATGAACAGTTCCCTTTGAAAAGGCAAGATTAGTTTTCCAGAGGAGGGGTGTGTGTGTGTGTTTACCACCTCTTTGATCCCAGGATATTACCTCACTGATACTATGAAATTAGGCATTCCTCAGAATATGATATATTATGACACTTGAAATTTCTTGGGAAAGTTGATGCATTATGTAAGGATTAGGCAAAGCTTTCATTCTGATTTTAACATATAAGATAGACACTTTAATATTTCTTCGCTTGGATTCTATTAAAAGTCAAATACTATGGAAGGTTTGGAGAACAGTGAGGTATAGTGTTTCATCAGCAGGACTGGCATCACCAGATAGTGATGATGAAGAATTTGTCACTCTTGAGATATACCCTCCAGCAGAGCACAATTTCACAAATTCTGGAAATGGTGATGACTAATTTCTTTATATCTAGGTAGCAAATAATGCAAGCAAGAGTATTACATGTGAGCTGAGAAAGTCAATGACCTGTTCTGTAAAGGATGAAGAAATGAAAAATAGTGTTCTGAATACTGCAGCCAAGTCAAAAGAAACATCAGGAACTGTGAAGATGATTTTACAGAGAATAAGAAAACTACTTGGTTTTAGCATTCAATCCATTAACTAATTGTGCATAAAGATAGCCATATAATACTGCTCAAGACATTCATTTTCTGTACTTCTATACAGAGAGGTAAGAGATTAAAATGAAAGCTCACATTAGGATATTTTGGCATTTCCAAGTTCATTACACCATCTAGATTGTGACCAAAATTATATTTGCAGGTCTGAAACGATGATTCTGAGTCATTAATAACAGATTAGATGACAGCATGACACACTTAACTAGGTGAGAAACCCATGTATCACATTTTAGGAAACTTCTATAAAAAAAAAATCAGTTAAATAAAGCCCTAGCCCTCCAAGAGTTAACTTTTTGCTATGGAAATCTTAGGTATGCAAAATATCTTGTCCCTCCTTAGTTCTCTGGGTATAACTTTCATAAATTTTGTTAAGAGAACATACTGGGATTAGCTGTTCTTCTCACTATCCCCAAGTAACTGCATTCCCTCTGCTTCATTTGGCTACATTAGTGTGTCTTAAGAAACCAACTATTCTAACTCTTGTTCATGAACTAAAGAGTTAAGCAACACAAGAAGACATTAACATTCCAAGTATTCCAGGTCCATGTAACTCCATCTCAGAACTGTCACAAAGAAAAGAGAACAAGTTTGGAATCATTATCTTTAGATTTCTATTACATTTGTTAAAATCTAATGCTGTGCCATGATTACAAGTTTCAGTTCATAAATTGAGTAGTGAGTCTGGATTGTACACTGGGAAACACAAACAGACATTACGGTAATTCAAACACATTTTTATTTACTATGGTTACAAATTTCATTTTTATTTTATCTTTATTTTATTTTATTTATTTATTATTTTAAATTTTTATTTAATCAAAATTGATTATACATATTTTGGGGGTTCAATATTGAGATACGCTGATCAAATCAATATTACTAGCATCTATATTGTTACAAAGAATAATTATTCTTTATGCCCCTTGTCCAATCTCACCCCATCACCCCTCCATCCCCCTCTAATTACCCTAGATTTCTTCTATTCTTCTGAAAGAATAATGGTTACTCTGTTGATTTGTTGCCTAGATGATCTGTCCAATACTGAGAGGTGTGATCAGGTCCCCAATATTATTGTAGAGCAGATGCTTCTTCTGTCACTCTGGAAGGGGCTTAATGGAGAGAGACATCTTCTTCTTTTCTTTATCTCTGCTGGTGACTCTCCTTGTGTCAAGGCACTCCAGTGGCTGCTAGACCATCTGCATGGTAGTTGTGGTGTCTAGTCATTTTCACGAGAGCCATGGTTATTGTGGTGACTGTGGTGGGCCACCCGCATGGAGGTGATGTTTCTGGCATGCTCCTTGGCACTGGTGGTGTGCCTGGTTGTGGGGGGTGTCCGGTCCCTAGCTCCATTCCTCAGGTCCCTGGGAAGGCCCTGAGGCACTGACATGATATGCCTGGTTGTGGGAGGGGGGTCCAGTCCCTGGCTCCATGCCTCACATCCCCAGGCAGACCTGAGGCGCTGGCAGTGTGTCTGAGCCAGAACTAATTTTTTTGTGTCCTTTGCTTACTTCTAAAGTGGGGGAACTTCCTTTTGGGACCAGTACTTGAGCTCTGTGGTTTAGCTAAATTGCTGCTTTGCTGCTGCTTCCCTAGGGAAGGCTTTTTGTGCAGCAAAGGTTATAATGGTTGACTTTATAGGTACTTCCAGCTCTCCAGAGACTCTGTGCACCTGGGTTCTGTAGAAACTCTGATCTGGGACTGAGTATTTTCACCAAACTGCACCCCATACAATTCTATATTCCTGCCCAGTCTCCTCTGAGTGGTCCTACACTGATTGAGGTGCAGATCAGCTGTCCTTGCTATGCCCAGTGTTCCCCCAGTGGGCCCATCTCTCCCACTGCCTGTGCTGCAAACACTTCCTGTGGGATGGGCCATGCACCAGTCCCTTGCGATGACTCACTGACCTCTGAGTGGCTCTATTTTCTCAGTTGTTGTGGCTCCTTGCTCCTACGTGGGTCCACGGTAACCCAATTCATGGCCTTGCTGGCCTGAGGGCCACCAAGGCCCTCTTCTCCCTTGCTGCCTCCAAACAACTCCAACTGAAGGGCACAGCTGCAGCTTTTGCCAGCTCCTGCTCTGTGCACTCAGCAGCTCCAGCCTTAAAATGGCCATGGCACAAAATGGTCAGAGCGTTTTTTTCTTTCTCTCATTGTGGCTTCTCCCACCTTCATATACTCTGTGGGTCTCTCCTTCTCTTCCCCTGAGCTCTATCGGCCCCAGCTTGGCTATTGTTGCTTTTTTATATAGATGGAAATTGGTTGATTTCTGGGAGAGAGTGACACTGGGGACTGTCTATTTCCACCACCTTGACCGGAACCTCTATGGTTACAAATTTCAAAATATTATTCTGTGCTACTGGACACCAGTCTTTCATTGCAATAAATACATTTTCTCCAGTAGATATATGATTAATCTTTTCTAATATATGGATTATCTATTTTTTGAGATAGAGATCTTAAGTAAGACTATGTAAATGAAATTGTCTACATGTTTTATTTTCTAGTGGGCACTCAGTAATAGACACATATAGATTCACACATTTATGGATGGAAAACTTGTGAGCAATTGCAAAAAATAAGCAGTGAGTCAGAACGAGAAGAATGGTTTACTTCACAGCTTCTTTCACACTACTCTAATCAAGTATCAATTACTCCATTAGAAGCATGGCTAGATAACGGATATAGGAATTGTACTAAAAACATTCTTAAAAAGTGTTGATTATGTTCAAACTATGAGGAGTCTTTAAAAAGTTCATGGAAGATTCATATTCTTTTAATTCCATTTTTCCACTAACTTTTTTTTAACTGATAAAGCCTTATTTTATTCTTTTTTCCCACTAACTTTTCAACGTACCCTCTATTTTAAATGTTTTCAAAGGAGAGAAAGTTCAACACCTTTAAGTAGCCCTTCTGTAATTTAGACAGGGAAATAGTTCATGATCATTACCAGAGGCCACCAGTCTGGTTTAATCAGAAATCAGACAGTTTGGGGGTTTTCCCCCCTAAATCAGAAAATAGCCTTTCTTTTCATTCACTCCAAGTAATTTTTAAGCAACTACTATGTGACTGGGCTAGGCACTGGTAACACAGTAGTGAACAAGGCAGGAGAAGAGGAGTTAGGAGGCATCTGAATAACATAACCAGTTAAAGAAACGTGCTGCTATATCATTTGATTCCTGAAAGCATTAAGAGAGTAAAAGAACACAATGAAAACAAGGATAATGTCAGACAGTTTCTAAAGTTAAAGGGCAGTTCATGTGAAGTTGGCAAAAGGGGGGGGGGGGCACTAGCCGTCTCTAGCATTCTGTGCCTTGTGATGTGATGTGATTAGTGTACATTCTGCGTGATGATGATATATTAACAATGACTTTGTATACAAGGTGTTGATCTCTTCAGTTTTATACATTAGAGCCTTAGAGACTGTCTAAAAGTAGCTATGTGAATGTACAAGCTAAGCACTGACTAGCTGCAAACTTCTGCTAGGCCAACCCTATTTCAGTGACATCAGCATCATGTAAGACTATTTTACTGGAGCTGGGACAAGAGACATTGAGAAGTCAAAGATGCTGGCTTGGAATACGGATAGAACCAGGGTAAAATTTAGCAAATGAAATTAGACATGATGGACATCCACGCAGAAATAGCTGGGCTTAAAATATCAATGGATGATGAAAAAGGTATCCAGAAACACGATTTTCCCAGGTATACATTATAATTATAACATACTCTTATACCTATGATTTAGCAATTGTACCCTGAGGTTCTTTGCATTGCTTAAATAAATACCTGAAACCTGTAAATGTTACTTTATATGAGAAAAGGGTCATTGCAGATATGACTAAGTTAAAGATCTTGAGATGGACAGACTATCCTGGATTATCTGGGTGGGTCCTAAATGCAATCACAGGTGTCCTTATAAAAGAGAGGCAGAGCAAGATTATCCACCCCCACCCCAACAGGAGGTGACTTGAAAACAGGGGCAGAGATTGGAGTGATGCAGCTGCAAGCCAAGGAATACCGGTAGCTACTAGGAGCTGGAAGAGGCAAGGAATGGATTCTCCTCCACAGCCTGGAGAGGGAATGCAGACTTCACCTGCCCACACCTTGATTTCAGCTCAGTGATACTGAGTTTGGTGTTCTGGCCTTCAAAACTATGACAGAATAAGTGTCCATTGCTATAAGCCACCAATTTTCTGGCTATACAGCAGCTACAGGAAATTATATACAAATACTTTATATTATCAACAGCTGGTTTGGATGGTAAGTCACTAAGAGATACAGATAAGAAAGGGAGCCAAAGCTGAGTCCCTAAAGTCCTAATTCCAAAACAACATCTCCTTAAGTCTCTAGTGATGATGACAGAAGAAACAAGGATGCTTTAGACATTTCTTATAGTTTCCAAGGGCTATTATAAATTTTTTTATAAAAGAGTCCTAAAGTCAGAATAAAAGAAAAAAAAAAAGGCTATTCACTCTTCCCATTTCCATGGCTGATAGCTTTCAATATTTCTTATTTTACATTATTAAGTTTTATTTTTTTTTTCATCCTGACAGAATCTTCTACATACATAAATAAAGAAGTCTCTCAGTTGTGCCTATCAATTTAGCTTTTTTCTTGGGGGGGGATGAGAGTTTTTTTAAAAAATCAGTTATGGATTTTAAAAATTGGTAGTACACACAAAGTAAAAGAGTGGCAAGGGCCACTTAAGTTGATTGAAGGAAACAATGTATTTAGAGTTGACACTGGTTAAAGATTTTACCCTGAAATTCACACCAGGGAACCATTAGCCATGACCTGAGGGTGATGTAATTGAGGAGACAAGGTTTGTTTGGAGTAGATTATTTTATTGAAAACATGACAGATGAAACCAAACTTAAAGTTGTAGACACTTAACAAAGTCCTATATAAATTATGCTCATTTCCACAGTGCAAAATTTCTTCCTCATACACTGGACCCACCACACACCCATCCACACATATCAGCATTGTACAACCCACCTTGAGCAAATGATTATTATATTACACTTTTCTTTTCAAGTATATCTTTTCTTGATATCTTGTGACATGTAGTATCCACCTATTAGAACTGGAGAAGTTGCAGGATACAAAATCAACACACAAAAATCGGTAGCATTTCTATTCTCCCACAGTGAACATACAGAAAGAGAAATCAGGAAAGCTTGCCCACTTACAATAGCCACCAAAAAAATAAAATACTTAGGAATAGAGTTAACCAAGGATGTGTTAAATCTCTATAACGAGAACTACAAACCACTGCTGAGAGAAATTAAAGAGAACACAAGAAGATGGAAAGATATCCCATGCCCTTGAATTGGAAGAGTCAACATTGTGAAAATGTCCATACTACCCAAAGTGATCTACAAATTCAATGCAATCTCCTTCAGAATTCCAATGACATTTTTCTCAGAAATGGAAAAAAAAAACTATCCAGACATTTATGTGGAATAACAAAAGACTATGCATAGCCATAGCAATTATGAGAAAAAAAATAAAGCTGGAGGCATAACACTACCTGACTTTAAACTATACTACAAAGCTATAATAACCAAAACAGTACGGTACTGGCATAAAAACAGACACACTGATCAATGGAACAGAATAGAGAATCCAGAAATCAACCCAAACAACTACAGCCATCTGATCTTTGACAAAGGCACCAAGCCTATACACTGGGGAAGAGACCGCCTCTTCAGCAAATGGTTCTGGGAAAGCTGGATATCCATATGCAGGGAGAATGAATGAAACTAGACCCATACCTCTCACCATGTACTAAAATCAACTCAAAGTGGATTAAATAATTAAATATACATCCTGAAACAATAAAACTTCTTAAAGAAAACATAGGAGAAACATTTCAGGAAGTAGGACTGGGCACAGACTTCATGAATATGTCCCGAAAAGCACGGGAAACCAAAGGAAAAATAAACAAATGGGACTATATCAAACTGAAAAGCTTCTGCACAGCAAAAGAAACAATTAACAGAGATAAAAGACAACCAACAGAATGGGAGAAAATATTTGCAAGTTATACATCTGACAAAGAATTAATATACAGAATATACAAGGAACTGAAACAACTTTACAAGAAAAAATAAATGAGTAACCAAATTAAAAAATGGGAAAAAGAGCTAAAAAGGAATTTCACAAAGGAATATATATGAATTGCCAATAGACACATGAAAAAATGTTCAACATCACTCAGCATTTGGGAAATGCAAATCAAAACCACACTGAGATACCATCTCACTCCAGATAGGATGGCTAATATCTAAAAGACTGTGAATGATAAATGCTGGCGAGATTGTGGAGAAAAACAAACTCTCATACATTGTTGGTGGGACTGCAAAATGGTGCAGCCTCTATGGAAAATG
>NW_007727653.1:312693-328895 GCF_000696425.1 Galeopterus variegatus
TTAAACAATTGCAGATAGATCTACCATATGAACCAGCTATCCCACTGCTGGGAATATACCCAGAGGAATGGAAATCATCAATTCGAAGGTACACCTGTTTTCCAATGTTCATTGCAGCACTATTTACAATAGCTAAGAGTTGGAACCAGCCCAGAGAAATATCACATGTTCTCACTTATTTGTGGTAGCTAAAAATAAATAAATACACAAATAAACTGGGGGGGGAAGAGGACACAACAGTTACAATTTCTTGAAGTTGATAGGACAAGTGTTGGGAGGGAGGGGGGCATGGGAGGAGGCAGGGAGGTTTCGGTAATGAGCCACAATAATCAGCCACATTGTATATTGAAAAAATAAAATTAAATTAAAAAAAAAGAAGTGGAGAAGTTGCTAGATCAGCGGTGCACAACCCTGATTGCATACTAGAATCACTTGGGGAAGTCTTATGAACACTATGCCTAGGACCCAGCTCTAGCGATTGCACTCTGTGATGCAGTGTGGTCATCAAGGTTTTTAAAAGCCTCCAGGTGATTTGGAAGTGCAGATAAGGTTGCAAACCATCTGGGCACCAATGATGTTGCTTAGCCCAGAGCTTCTCATCTGTGACTCATTTTACTGAACACCAGTGGCACACTGCTTGCATATCTTTGGCTTAGACCCATAATGTCATTAACAATATGCAATACCTATAGATAAGTCACATACCAGAATTATACACATAGGAGAAAATATAATCTATGCATGTATTGCCAAAGCGAATGCAGGTTGGCAGCAGGTGGATCTGTCCATAATAAGAAAATCTCGTATATTCAGGAGCTAAAGAAACACAGTCAATGTAAAGAAAGTGAAATGGAAAAGGTCAAAGGAAATTTGCAATAATCACTCAATTCAAACATTTGCCCCTTAAACTGGATGTCCAACATTGTTCAAACTGGTTTGTGTTTCTCCATTTGTAAACCTACCTTAGTAAAATAACCAGCTATTTAGAGACCAGTAGAAAATGGATAATAATGATTGGATATACAGAAAGATTTTTAGTGTCTCTGCAGCACTGAAAGATTCACTAGTATGTGTATGCTCTGGGGCTAGAGGAGAGAAGTAAATGGATATACATTTGTTTGTAGAATATACAACAATGACCTTCCTTTTATTATTTCCAAAACTCCTAGTTTAAAATGTATTTCAACGTGTTGGAGAAGGAATAAGCTACGATATAGTTAATTTTTTTCTACTTGATTGCCTATAAATCTTATGCTTTATTCTTATGAAGGACAAAATTAAATTATTGCTGCCACCAACAGGGTGTTTTAATTTCCATTTGAACAAAATGTAGATGAAAGTTTAGGGATAAAAATTTAAATAAATAGTGGCTGTTTCTAGGAGTTGCAGAGCATTCCCCAAATGCTACACTTACAAAATCTCCTGCATATAAATATAGCTATATAGAGGTATTGCATCTTCTGTGCAGATCAAGTTTTAATGCCATGAAATTAATACAATCAGTAGAAGATGTGTGTCCTCAGATGCCCACGGGCGATTTTTATCAATAATTAAATCATATAATTTTGTCACTTTGTTTATACTCTTTACTGTCATACAGTAAATAAAATAATACCATTAGTATGTTTAGAATGGAAAAGAATCTTAAAGAGCTCATTTCCCATGTTTTATACATGCAAAAACTGAGACTCAAATATTCCAAGTGGTTGGCCCAAGATTATATAGATCAATAATAACATAATCAGGGCTAAAATCAAGTTCTCTTAATTCCTTTTTCAGTGCTCTCCATATCATGAATTAATATATGTCAGCAGAGTTTAAGAAGATAATTTTAGAGATTCGTGAGATGGTGAAGCAGACACACCCTATGCCTAAGCTACTCCTTGGGACAGTACCAGTAGAATGTTGCCATTCTTGGGCTGGCCCTGTGGCACACTCAGGAGAGTGCAGCACTGGGAGCGCAGCGACGCTCCCACCACAGGTTCGGATCCTATATAGGACTAGCCGGTGCGCTCACTGGCTGAGCGCGGTGCGGGTGACACCACACCAAGGGTTGTGATCCCCTTACCGGTCACTAAAAAAAAGAGACAAAAAAAAAAAAAAAAAAAAAAAAAAAAAAAAAAAAAGAATGTTGCCATTCTTTATCAGGCATCACCCAAAAGACAGCTAAGTCCAGTACTACAGTAAAAAGTGGACATCTGCAAGGGTATTTGACAAGGATTTCAAAATCCCTAAGTGAGCCACTATGGGTAACTTTTATGGCATAAAAGTATCTACTTGAATCATCTATGAATTTAAAAGCCCTAAGAGGGGTATCTGATGGATGAGTGAAAATGGACATTGACTTAGGTTCTAAAGAAGATGTTTCTACATTCTAGCTGATGATTCATGTGCTGAAACTTCTCTTTTTCTGATTTCTCTGCCTGTCTGTAAAGGTCACCATTGAATGGGTCAACATCATTTTGTTGACAATTTCTAATAGTGTTGATGGAGTTTGGATGTGTTGTTCCCTCCAAAACTCATGTGGAAATTTGATCTCCAATGTGGCAGTGTTGGAAGGTGATTGAGTGGTGGGGACGGATCCCTCATGAATGAATTAATACTCTCCCTGGGGAGGGGGGGTGAGTAATGAGTGAGTTCTCATTCTATTAGTTCCCACGAGAGCTTGTTGTTTAAAAGACCCTGGCACCTCCTCTCTCTCACTCGCTCTCTTACTTCCTCTCACCATGAGATCTGCTTGTACCCGCCGGCTGCCTGCCACTTTTCCGCCATGAATAGAAGCAGCCTGAGACCCATGCCAGATGTAGCTGTCTCAGAATCCTTTCTTCTTTATAAATCACCCAGTCTCAGGTA
Organism: Galeopterus variegatus; assembly: GCF_000696425.1. Lineage (NCBI taxonomy): Eukaryota > Metazoa > Chordata > Mammalia > Dermoptera > Cynocephalidae > Galeopterus > Galeopterus variegatus. Next base: position 315,547 of record NW_007727653.1, read on the forward strand.
TTCTGTTATAGCAACACAAAACAGACTAATACAAGTATCAAATTGTATTGCTCGCATCTTGTCACACAGAAAGAACATTTTTTTCTCCACTGCGAAGTTCTTTGTTCTTCATTATTATTATTTAAAGGAATGAATTTCAATCCTTCAGGAATTTGAGTACATTAATGGGATTACTTGATTTCCCAACATCACTCCCTCAAAAATACTCAATGACATGTTTATTTTTAAGATTAAAATTTATTTTATGAAATTTACGAGGTTATATTTGTTCATATACTGAAGTATTATAAAATTATTCTTTAAAGTGATCTCCATAAAAACCGAATATTCCTCCAATATTAGAATGATTTTCTCCTTTTACATAAAGGAAGTCTGAAAATATTAATGATCAATGGCGTAATATTTCTCAACCAAATACATCCTTACTGTACTTCATTTACTTGTGAAAATGTGTGAAATTTCAACACAAGTTAAAGTTCAACTGATAATTACAAAGTGACCAGAATTCTATAATCAACATTTATTTAAATCATCTAAGAATTTTAGGTATAGGAGATGGTATTTTTATGATATTTTTCCAAATATTAAGGTTGAAGTTGGAATTTGCTCTTGATCTTTTTTTATAATTGAGTACTGATTATAAAGACCATAAAATTTGTTATTCACTCGAATTTTTCATCTCATACTCTTGAGGTTTCCAGAGACTCCCTGCCTGAGTTGTAAACAAATTGAAAAAGCCGCCATGGAAAACAGTGTGGAAGTTTTTCAAACAACTACAGATAGAACTACCATATGATACAGCAATCCCACTGCTGGGTATATATCCAAAGGAATGGAAATCATCATGTTGAATGGATACCTGCACTCCCATGTTTATCTCAGCTCTATATACAACAGTGAAGAGTTGGAATCAATCAACCTAAATGTCCTTCCACAGGTAATTGGATAAAGAAAATGTGGTATATTTACACAATGGAATACTACTGAGTCATAAAAAATAATGAGATTCTGCCATTTGCAGCAACATGGATGAACCTGGAGAAAATTATGTTGATTGAAATAAGCCAGACACAGGAACAGAAAGACCACATGTTCTCATATGTGGAAGCTAAAAATGTTGATCTCATAGAAAGAGAGAGTAGTAATACTGGTTATTCTATTCAAAATGTGTGGGGTGAAGAGAAGGAGAGGATGTAGAGAGGGTAGTCAGTGAATACAAAATATTAGAGAAATAGGAAGAATGGGATCTAGGGTTCTATAGTAATATAGGGAGACTACAGTTAACAACAAAGTGCTGTGTATCTTTGAATAGCTAGTCAAGATGATGCTGAATGTTCCTAACACAAAGAAGTGACAAATGTTTGAGGTGATGGATATACTAAGTACCCTGATATGATCATTGCACACAGTATGAATGTATCCAAATACATATTGTACACCATAAATATATATAGTTTTTTAAAAGGGCAAACAATAAATAAAAATATTTTTTTTTTTAAAAAAGGAGAGGGAGGTAGAGAACAAAAATATCACCTGTATTATTGATGGAGTATAAGCTGAGGGATGTAACTTTAGTTCTGTTAATCAGGTGGAGATGTTCATAACCAACACCAGAATCAGACACTCTAACTCAACTATTCCTAGTGGCACTTAATCAGGACAGGCCTCCCTTCCTGTAGAAAATTCTTTCCTCATGGAATCCAGAGAAGTTGGGAAATGGTACCATTCCTCTCTAACATAAACTATGCAAGATTTCACCTAAGTCTTATTAACAGTGCATCATCTCTCTCCACACTTCATTCTGTCATCACCCTCTTCTGCTCTTTTAACACTTCCCTATGTTCCCTATCCATTTACCACTAGGGCAAACAGGGATCTGCCTCTCTCTTGTTCAAGTTGGTAAGAAGATGGACAGCTCTTAACAGACAGCCTTGGACAGCTGAATTCATGGAGACTCCCCAGTCTTTAACAAAAACAGTCATAAAATTGAATGGGAAAGGTCACAGTGGCAAAATGAGGTGAGAAATAGAATATTTTGGTAAAGGAAAGAAGTAGGTACATCCAGCAGGAGCCCAAACAGATGAGTGGGTAAGTCCTGATAGCGACACTAACACTCTATAATTATAGTATTTTCTACATGTGTAAAAAATATCTTGACTTTTTCCTAGACATCGCTTGACTCCCATGCCATGAATTATACCTTGTAGCCAATAAAAATCTAAGATTCTCGCAGCTAAAAACAGCTCTAGCATCAACAAACCAGCTTGGACTAAAAGACATAGGATGGGTACAAATAACTCTCATATGTAGGCATATTCTGCACATATAAATAAATGGAATATAATAAACTGATTGTAAATATCTCCATTAGGTCCATTAATATGCTATTTTAGAAGTAAAAATATTATTTTGAACAACTGTCATCACTAAAAAAGTTTCTATGTTAAAAAAGCTTTGCACTTTCAGAAGCTGGGCCATAGTAATGATGTTTTACTGATGTGGGTGAAATGTCTAATCAAGAAAGGAAGAAACGGGAGAGAAAAACTAAACAAGTTAAAACTAAAATAGCCCAATGTATTTTTAGCTCTATTCTTCTGTCATAAGTAGAAATTATCTTTCAACAGTCCTTACTCTTCTATGCCAGGGGATCTTTGAGAAATATGACTTTATAAGCCATGGTTTCATGATAATTTGCTATGTGGTAATTCTCTCTTCATCTGGGAAAATAGATGGACTTATAAAGTGTCAGTAAGGGGGATTCATACATAGGCTATTTCACTCTCAATTAACACTTTAATATTATAACCTAACATGGTCTTCAAAATCTTAATATCTCATTCTAGGTTCTGAGAATATTTGCACTCTTTTTACTTTGTAATATTTCTCTTACAGACCAGAGGAAGCTCACAAGTGTATACTGCAAGTGGAAAAGAAAATGCTGTTAGTACCTGATATCACTGGTAATTCTCTCAAGCACAAAAAGGAAAGCAGATGACCTTGCTCCCTGGAAAGCAATGACTAGGTTGGGTCCACAGATGATCCCTTTGTCTTCCCAACCAAAGATGGAGAGGGTATAGTGGGAGTGTCTTCAGTGTTTGAACTTCTGGAGTAATTCAAAGAAAGATAAATTACTAGGAGAAAACCAAGAAACCAGGATAGACATTACGTGATTAATTCTTACTATTATCCTAAATAGAAAACTTAAGGAATTTTCTAAAAAAACTTATTTGACTGATATCTATTTATTGGAGTTATTAATTGATTATTCTCTGTCTTAAAAATGTAACAGTTCATTAATTTAGGGTTTGGCAAAGAGAAGCAAGTCTCCCCTGAAACATGCCTTCTCTGTCTTCAATATCTTACTCTAACCCACTTAGTTTACACATGTTTTTTTAACTTATATATATTTTATAGAATCTTCACAACTGCACTATGAAATGTACAAAAAGCTGTTATTTTTACTCACTAAGTTATTACTGGTAAAGATGCTTCTGTTTTATCTCTAGGCTTTCTGACTAGAACTGTAATTTCTGGAAGCACTGTATATTATAATGAAGTTATACTATAAAACCATTTGGATGGCCCAAAATGTGCCCTATAGGCTGTATTTTTCTTTTGACGCTCACTAGTCTATTCTTTTTTTTTTTCCCCCCTCACTGGTCTATTCTTTCAGAGAGCCACTAATAAAAAATCCATAGCCCAAAATGATATTCATTAAATGGTTGTGTTTATTTTTTAATACTCTGTTACACTTTTTCTAATAATCTGGAAGCTTAGGTATTCTTAAATAGAACTTTTTAAAAAGTTCAAGATCCCATACCAAATGGGTCTGTTATTTCTAAAGTATCTCTTCTTAATTAGAGGGTCTCTACATTTCACTGACTCACACTTATTCCCAGTCCTAAACTTTGGATCTTTCAACATTCTCTAAACTATATTGGTTTGCCTAATGGCTACCTTACACTCCAGCAAACAAATGTAATATAATTTTAGTTTATGTTAAGTCTGTCCTTAATAAATTTATGCAAGGAATGTGCATTAAGCTACTGGGTTAAAAGATGTTAGCAATGGGGTCAAGCTAGAAAACATTAATGATATTCTAACTTTTGAATTTTCAGTAATTCAGTTTGGGTTGGTAGTTCCCTAACAAAGTGGGAGAATATTGTTGAAAGAGCTTTTTAAGAACAATATGTAAAGTTAAATGTGTTAAATTATGTGACATTATCTATAAATATACACACAAAATTTCTTTGGAAAATAACTTTAAGAATTTTCTTCCTGATTATTGATCTCTTATTATTCACTTTTCTGTTCCCAATAATACTCATAATAGTTAAAACATTCATTGACCACCTATGTACTAGGCACAGTACCTTTCACGTGTGTTACAGAATCCTCACAACTGCCCTATGAAGTGACCATCATTAGTATTTCCCATTTTATAGCTGAGGGTATAGAGGTAGAGTCAGTAACTTGGCTAAGTTCACAGCTAATAAGTAACACCCACGTTTTTAACCCAGACTGTGACATGTGGCTCTACTCCACAACTTGCACCTTTAACCATTGTTTCCTTTCCTGGCTATATATATGTGTGTGTGCACACATGTGTGTGTGCTAAACTTAAAAGGTACCATGACAACAAATATGCCATCCCTTTCTTATCTAATGCTAAGGCAAAATAAAATTCCTAGTTCACATAGTGCAGTGATTAAAAGCACACTCTGAATTGTCAAGGTTTGAATCCCAGCTCTTCCATCTTTTACGTTTATATACTTGGACAATTTATTCATTTTTTGAGCCTCCACTTCCCAGCTAGAATATGGTAATAATACTAAATAAATTAATAATAATAATACTTAATAATGGTATTATTAATAGTATTAATACTTCTCTCAAAATGAAGTTCACAATAAGCACAGGAAAGAAACAGCATTTATTGAATATCTATACACAAGATACTTAGGCGCCTGGATTCTCATTGAGTTTTCTTGGCAAAGAGGATACAGGGTAGTAAGTAGCCTATCCAGGATTCGAATCAAATCCAGGACTGTTGGTCACAAAGCCTGTGCACCTTCCCACCAGAACAGTTTGTTTCTTAAGGGGATGTGTTTGGGGCAACATGTGTTCCATAAATATCCACTTTGTACCAAGTAAGTTTTTTTTGTTTTTTGTTTTTGCCTCAGCTAGAAATGGACCACTTGTACAACATCAGCTCTTTGCAATAGAAAAATGCATTTGATAGGGGAGTAGACATTTTTCATTCACTTACACATTAATTCATCAGACATTTACTGGCACATCAATGTGCCAGGTGCTCTGTTAGATGCTGAGGATACAGCACTTTAAAAAGAAAAGAAAGGAAAAAACAAATCAAGAAAACAGCATCTGCCCTCAAAGAGCTACTTGCATTAGGGCATATGGGGAAGGAACAGGCAAAGGGAAGCCGTTTATACCCAAGATACTTCTTTTTCCTTTCTGGCTCCCAGAATAGACCGGCATATCCGGGAATTGGTGCCATAAGCTGAAGGGAACCAGCTAAAATGGTTGTCCCAATTCACCCTAATTTAAGCTTTCAAGGGAGTAATCTCCCAAGACCCAGTGCTTGAAGGATTGGGAATATAAAACCATAGGAGGTCTTAACATTCTGACATGTCTTTCCAAAACTGGATGAAATGTTCCCTTTTTAACAGTGCCTTCATAAAAAGAAATAGACTGAGTGTATTTTTAGAAGTTTAAGAACATTGAACACAATTATTAAAGTTGTTTTAACTTTTTTCTCTCATGCCAATTTTTCCAAGCACAACAGTAAAAAGAAAAGAAGCTTTTTCAAAAGTCATAGCAAAAAATTGGGTGAGTGGCTCTCTTATAGCCATGAGATCACTAAACCAAAATTACAAAGTACATTATAAGCTAAGGCTACTTTTCCATCAGTATCCCTCATATATGAGGTTTTGTCAGCATTGATAGCTAGCTGCCGGCATCCACAGCATGAGGTATGTTTTGTTTGGATTCTTTTCAATTAAATGGTTTTATTGCTAAGAATGTGGGCAAGAAACAAATTTCAAAAATATGTAGCCCATTCTATCTTATTGATTACATATTTCTGTGAAATAGCCTGAAACTCATCCACAAAGCTGGCTGGTTAAAGGATGATTACAAGTGAATAACAAATTCACAGAAAAGGAAAGAGAATGTAGAATATAAATGGGGGAAAGTCTAACTCTAGAAAAACCTCATGCCACAAATTACAAAGGAAAGAAAAGATGTCCTACTAACATGGTTGACTAAAAAACACATTTTCCTGCCTGTATTTCTTAGCTCGTAAGTCTCGTTTCCTTGAATGTCAAAGCTGCCAAGGTCATCTTTGACATTGTGTGTCTCTCTGTGTGTATGTGTGTGTGTGTGTGTATTCATTTGATAATTCCACATTTTCAAAATCCCAACATGTTCCAAATTACTAAAATTTTATAAAGACCTCTAAATAATATAACACTGGATACAAATTTAAATGACATAGTACAGGGGATTTCAGTACTGACTAGTACTACTGTTTGTTAATTTCTGAAAGAAAATGTACATGTCCTCATATCTTAGAATGTTTCTATGGAAAAAATACTTTTGCCTTATCTAGCTAGGAAAAGAACAATATTTAAATACAGAAGTCTCCTTTTTATTTCTGATTTTTCCTTACTTAGGTTATTTTCTGTAATAATTTTTTATTGTTTTTTAGTTGCTAACTCATCTTTCTTATCTTATATTGCCACCTATTGGTAAATCAGAAATATTGCAGATTTCAAAACTTGGAAACAAAGACAATAATACACCTAAAGCTCACTTCACTTCAGTAGTAAAGTTTTGATAGACAGTGGAGAGAGATCCATGCTTTTCTTTTTAGAATTATTGCTTCCTAGGAAAAAACAATAGTTAACCATTTTCACTATTCTTTCCTCCAGAGTATTTGATCTAGGTGTTCTTGGTAGCAGTTATTTAGTAAGTCCATTTTCCTAGATCTAGGCAACAACAGAAAAAGAAAAATGGATGACTTGGCCTTCTATATTAGAGCTTGCTGTTTTAGAGGGTGAATAAGCAAGACTTCTTTCTTCTCTGCATGAAGAGAAAGGTTCTACAGGGCAAGTATATCCTCCCCAAGGAAATGGCAAATAAGCACATATTTTTGAAGGAGCTACATTTGATAAGCTTTACATATAGCCTATGCTGAAGCTGGTAGAGTGGATGGAGGGACTATCAAATGGTGATTACAGAGATTTTGTTCTAGAACTCTCTGTAGCCTTCATCTATGTAGGGGTAACTCTTTCACTCTCGATATGAGTGCAGGGCTGGGGCCCATTCCTTAGACCTTGGATAATTTGAATGTGGCTCTCTAGGAGTTTGCTCCTTTTCACTAGGACTGTGAGACATGGACATGGGCTTGAATAAGAATAACTTAAAGAAACTATACTCTCTCCATGGATGGGGGCAAGAGGTTCATTGCTTGCCCTTTGCTGGTTTCACAGCAGTGAAAAAAGGCTGAATTGTCTGTTGTGAGGGAGAGGGGAGGGGTGAGAGAGAAAGAGATTCGCATCAAGATTCTTCATGTCTGTGCCAAGCATTGTATCCAAAGTGAAAGTAAGATGGGAAAGAGGATACACTAAATACAGGAGAATTATTGGCCTTTTTCAAAGATTTCATGGGGAAACAAGAAAGTCTCCTGTAGAGCTAGAATATTGAAATATCTTCTTCATTTGATTAATATTCACAGGATGCAATGTACCCATGTGGTGTTAGGCGCTGGAAAATGATAACAAAAAGAATTATAAGTTAGGACAATTCCCCTGTAATGGTTTGTTGGGAAGACAAAAAATACACACATAAAAATACATGACAGTACAGAAGTGACTGCTGGAATAGGTGAATATATAGCAAAATCAGCTAATGCTTTAACAGTATGGTCGTATATTAGTATATGTATTAGTCTGGATAGGCTAGTTGATGCTGTGACTTAACCCAACAAAAGTTTACTGCAGGTATAGTGAACTCTCCAGAACAGATGTTCTCAGAAAGAAGGCTAGAATTCCAGAATGCTTTAGTCTTAAGGTACTTCCTCTTCCCTGGCAGAGCAAGTCAGAAGATGGACTTTGAGGTGGTGGTGGATGGATGTGGGCAACAGCAGAGAACTGTGATCTTTCTGCATGGCCCAAAGGTGAAGGGAACCAAATATTTGTGAACAGTGTAATGTCTACAACACTACATGCCAAGTCTAAGCTAAGTCCTTTGTAAATATTAAATTTTTTAGTCCTTACATAAAAACCCCCAAAACAGTGAGTTAGGCATTATGATTAGCCCTGTTTGTTTTACAGATGCAGAAACAGACATAGCAAGGTTAAGTAACTTGTCAAAAGTCAAATGTCTAGTAAATGGTACAATTAGGACTTAAATCCTGGGGATGCTAGTTCTATCTAGGATTCTATCTCTTAGGTGTTCCGCTATGCTGATACACATGACAACCTTCTGATTATTCAAGAGGTAGAAGAGATCAATGTAGGAAACTACATGTCTTAAATTACACTTGTGAATGAGCACGGTATGTTTGGGGAACAGAGAGGAGAATGGCTTTCCTGAAACAGGGTGTTGCATCGGGAAGAAATGAAAACTAGGATTATCTAACATCATATCTACCTGAGAGTAATTCAGAACAGTGCTGGAGTGGATGTGGAGAATCTACACACAGAGCTGGCCTCACACACAAGCAGTGCTGCAAGAGCTGCATACCCCTGGCCAAACCAAACATGCATGTGCATGCACACATGTACCCCGTGTATTATGTTGAAGCCACAAAGCCACCATTAGAAGTTTGTTCCTTTGCTTTCAAGGCAATTAATCAGTTAAATATTTATTATGCTCCTCTATGCATCAGTCACTGTGCTTAGGTTTTAGTGACCTAGTTAAAGACACCATGCTAGTGACACCATGGTGAACAACAACAGAAAAGCCCACAGTCTCTTTAATTTATAACCTAGCTATTATCCTTTTATCCTCTATTAATTACAATTACTTGGTGACAGAAAATTACTCTGGGTAGTTTAAGCAAAAGGAAATTATTTTGAAAAGAGAGCAGGCCCTCACAGAATCAACAGAAGACTAGAGACCTGGTCTTGGAAAGAAATGGAAACAAAGGTAGTCTTGAGATCTTGAAAGCAAACTGCAGAAACAATTGAGGCAGGGCCTTACCACTGTTAGGAGTAAGTGTCAACTGACTTTTGTTTCTGTAACCCTCTATTCAAAATTCACATTCCAGGAAGGGAGATTCTGACTTGTCTAGCTTGGGTTATGTGGCCACCCTTTAGTTAGGAAAGTTGGGTCCAATTAGACTACCACCAGACTGTAACCAGTAGGGAAGAAGTGATTCCTCACAAAAAAATTGGGGTGCATTTTAGTGAATGGATACTAGGTATCCAAAAATCAACTACCAAACTTAATAAATTTCAGACTTGTGAGTGACAGTTTTTTTACCATCCATATATTCCTAATAGCAAAGAAAAGTAAATACCTATACCTAGGAATCTAACAGGTATAGCCTAAAACAGCCAGTCAAAAGGATACATACAAACATGCACATACATACACACACGCATGCGCACGTGCACACACACACACCTCTTCCCTTTGAAATTCATATAAATTTCCCATTCTATCTTATAAATTATATATCTTTATATTAATATAAATTTGAGAAAGACAGGTAAACAAGGTACTTATAATAACATCTAACACTTATTGAACTCTTAATCTGGAGCCTATCATATACACATTATCTCACAATACACATAATTTGTATACAATCTTTTAAAATTGAAGCAATTACCCTTATTTTACAGATAAGAAAACTGAGGCTCAGAGAGACTAAGCAACTTTTGCTTTTGGCCCAGGCCTGTTGACTCTAAAGCTTGTGCTTTTAACTGCTATGCTATGTTATATATTTATAATTTATAAGCACTTTTTTTTGGTTACAGATAAATAACATTATTTCTTCTGGACCTATTAATAATAATAATTTTATTGATCTTTCATTATTCTAAAATTTCAAATAAAAGTCACTTTTTTCAAGCTATCACTGCACTAGAAGTACCTACTTTTACAGTAATTGGTTTGGGGATTTTTTATTCATGAATCTAAAAATGATTTCTCACTTGAAATTATTTAAAAAGCTATTTCATTGGCTTTATATATTTTCAATTAAAATTTGATGATTATACTTAATATACATAATTGTTTATTTTATTTACAGAATGTTTAAGGTGATAGTCTCTTTGCTTTCAACCATCCCCAGATGATAACAGTATCTTTTTAGACTAGCCGTTCATGACAATATACATCAAATTCTTGAGGACAGTTACTAAATTCCTCTTAGATCTTATTTCAAATTATTTCTGGAAAAATACACTTGAAAATGTCTTTTTACATTCACAAAAAATCAGAAAAAATAATTCTGTAGAGTATCTAGTGCTAATCTTTACTTGGCAATGAGAATCACCACAATAGTGAAAAGTGTGAATGTAAATGACATTGTGACATTGAACGTTCCAATATTTTGAATTCTCAAGGATTTGTAAGAGGAAAATGTCTCTTTCACAGTCCAAATGAATTCTTTTTACTGAAATGGGAAAAATGAAGCTATTAAAATGGTCTCATTCCTCCAAGAAAATATTTTATGACTATGTCTACATGATGCCAAGTCATGATTGATTTTGTGATTTCAATAAGTTAAAGAAATTGCACAATTTAGTGAAAAAATGAATCAGATGATAATTTGGTTTAGTGGGGCTGCTTGCATGCCTTTTAACCTTCAGCTGGTATAGTTTGTATATATAGATACAACATGAGTCATTTATCTTCTCTGAATTTATCTTCCAATGTGTCCAGGTCATCAAAAATATCAATCACAATGTGAAGCTATGAAATTGATGTTAAAGAATTATCACCAGGATGCTTTCTTTTCCTATATGTTGTAGAACTGAAAACTGAAATTCAAAATAAAAAAAGAAAACAGTATCCTGGAGACAAAAAAAGCCATGTTTCAGAAAGATATATTTCAAACTAACAAACATTTATTTATCTTTTTAGCTTCTTTTTCCAGTAAGGATATTTAAAGCTCAAACAAGTTGTTCGCTCTATTCCAAAACGGCATTATGTATTAGGAGAGAGGAGAGATTAAATTTCTATTTTTGTGAAAAGTTGGAAATATTTATATTTCCCTCACTAAAACACCTGCCAAAAATATAGTCCAAAACGTTACTTGTATTTATGCATTTTCTTAAATAAAAAGGGAGAGGACCGAAAATTGTAATTAATATTATATGGACCCCTATGAATATTTGATTATTCTGTTTATAGTAAGAAACATATTGATAAAGAATATGAATTAAACATCACAAAGCAGTAGCTGAGACTTGAAGCACTGTGAAAGAAAAAAGAGAAGCCACATGAAAGTGAAAAAAAAGGCATAATAGAAAAAGTTCGGGTCAAAAGGTCAGAACCTGTCACCAACACCTGCTACAATTCAATTCAATATAATCTACTTTTATCCAAATAATGTGAAAAGAGAAATCACACCGTCTAGGAGAGGAAGACAGCTATCCTAAACCACAGAAAGCCCATGATATTTAATATTAGGGATGTCCATAGACACATTTCTTAAAAAATAAGTAAACACAATGCTTAACAGATACACTGAGCAGATAATCATGATTTTTTGTAGAAAAAATAGTTTATTTTATTTATATTTCCCACACATTCAGAGTTTGTGTGGATGTAAACACTGTATTCCTTCATTTTTAAAAAACCAGCAAAACATTGATTATGGAGCACCGTACACTATATTTTATGTTGATCTTTAAGGTGAGCATATTTTTCTAAATCAATTAGGGACTATACAAAAAAAAATCTGACTTTTTTTTATAGCATACTAGCCTTCTCATTCTCTTCATTTACTAAAATGTAGATGAACCAGAAATATAAACCATCATCCATAAGATATTATTTATTGCCAATATAGAGTTCAGTAGGACTGAGGTGGCGGCTCCCAAGACATTGTGGCTGAGTAAATGCCCTAGTAATATCACATCTCAGGGTTGTTGTACAACTAATATCTGACGTTTTCCAAAACATCTCTTCTGGTCTGCCCAGATTTCTGTCTTTTTTCTCACACTGTGAAAAATTATTGAAGTTGACTGGATTCAATATCTGGTCTTCCACTTAGCTGACTAATTAGGTACCAAAAGCTCATTTCTCTTAATATGATGGCAAAATAAGTAGTTGCTTCAGGCTAAATGGAGGATGGAAAAAAGCAGAACCTTTCTTCTTCTTATTTCCTCAGCTTTTGCCAAGCTAAAATAAAAGACAGGAATGGTTTTTACTATGTGATATACATTCTGCTTATGTCCTAATCATCTATATTTCATGTCTCAACAGTTTGCAGTTTTCTCCACCACAATTTGCTAACTTATGAAGCAATTCTGCTATACCATCAGTGAATTTGCTCCATTGAGTTCTGGAGCACTCCAGCGAACTTGCAATTAAAGGGATAAGAGAAAGCAGTATAGAAGAGGTAAAGGTTATTTTGTTCTGATAATCCAATTTCAGTGGAAATATCCTGAGTCGGAGTTTCCTTTATGATTTTCAAAGAATGATCTCACAAGTTTATTACCCATAAGCATACCATCCATTTTGAATGGAGAAAAAAATAAAACAAAAAACATAGTGTCTATGATACAGAGTGACAAAAGAACAGACATTCATTGACTGTCTAGTGTGGACCAGGTGCTTGACAATCCTTATTTAATATGAAAACTGAAACTCATAAGGGTCAAATCTGTATTAATTTGCTAGGGCTGCCATAATGAAGTAACACAGACTAGGTGGGTTAAACAACAGAAATTTATTTTCTGATAATTCTGGAAGCTAGAAATCTAAGAACAAGGTGTCAGCAGGGTTCGTTTCTTCGGTGGCCTTTCTCCTCAGCTTGCAGATGAACGCCCTTTCCTTGTCTTCACATAGGCTTCCCTCTGTACTTGCCTGTGTCTAAATTTCTTCTTCTTATGGGGACACCAGTCATATTGGATCAGGGCTGATGGAGTTTGGATGTGTTGTCCCCTCCAAAACTCATGTGGAAATTTGATCCCCAATGTGGCAATGTTGGAAACTGATTGAGTCATGGGGGCGGATCCCTCATGAATGGATTAATGCTCTCCCTCGGGGAGGGGGGATTAATAAGTGAGTTCTTGCTCTATTAGTTCCTGTGAGAGCTCGTTGCTTAAAAAGACCCTGGCACCTTCTCTCTCTCTCTCTCTCTC
>NW_007727653.1:328905-330636 GCF_000696425.1 Galeopterus variegatus
AAATAAACCTCTCTTCTTTATAAATTACCCTGTCTCAGGTATTTCTGTTATAGCAACACAAAATGGACTAAAACAAAAAATTGGCACCAGGAGTGGGGTGTTGCTATACAGATACCTGAAAATGTGGATGCAGCTTTGGAACTAGGTAATGGGCAAAGGTTGGAGGAGTTTGGAGGACTTAGAAGAAGAGAAAAAGATGAGGGAAAGTTTGGAATGTCTTAGAAACTTATGTGGTGGCGAGCAGAATGCTGATAGAAATGTGGACAGTAAAGGCCATGTGGATGATGAGGTCTCAGATAGAAATGAGGAACTTACTGGGAATTGGACAAAAGATTACTCTTGCTACACCATAGCAAGGAACCTGGCTGCATTGTGCCCATGCCCGTGGGCTTTATGGAAGTTGGAACTTAAGAGTTGTGAGCCAGAGCACTTGGCCAAAGAAATTTCTAAGCAGCAAAGCACTAAGGACACTGCAATGGCTACTTCTAACAGCCTACTCTGAGTTATGGCAGCAAAGGCATGATGTAAAGCCAGAATTTAAAATGGGAGCAGAGTGTAAAGATTTGGAAAATTTGCGGCATGGCCATGTGGTAGAAAAGCAGAGAGCATACAATGGTGCAGCCCAGTGACTGTTAGCTAAGAAGATTAGTACAAAGGAAAGGGATTATCAAGAGAAGGAGAAAAAGGCCCTGAAGGCATTGCAGAAGCCTCTGAGGCCAACCCTTCCATTTCAGTCCCAAAGGCCTAGGGAGACTGAATGGTCTTGGAGAACAGGCCTGAGGCACCCTCCATGGGCTCGCTGCCCAGGGCCACCTCAAGAAACTGCTTCCAGCACCAGTACCCCAGCTGCTTTGGCTGCTCCAGCTGTGGCTAAATTGGTCCCAGGTGTGGCTGGACCTGCAGCTTTGGAAAATACAAGCCGGAAGTCTTGGCGGCATCAACTTGGTGTTAGGTCTGCAGGCTCACAGAATGCCAGACCTGGGAAGGCTTGGGAGACTCCACCCAGATTTCAAAGTATGTATGGAAAAGTCTGAGGGCCCAGGAAGAGATCTGTCACAGGTGTGGAGTCACTGCAGAAAGTCTTCACTAGAGCAATGCCGAGCAGAAATGTGGGGTCAGAGTTGCAGCTGAGAAACCCCAACAGTGCCATGCCTAGTGGAGCCATGAAAGCAGGACCACCATGGAGACCCCAGACCTGTGGAGCTACCAGAGTTGAACATCAGCCTGCGAGAGGTGAAGTGTGGCCTGAGACCAGGAAATCCATAGGAGTGGAGCTGCCCAAGGACTTGGGGACCCAACCCCCACACCAGTGTGCAGAGGCAGTTGAACATGGAATCAAGGTACCTGATTCTCCAGCCTTGAGATTTAATGCCTGCCCTGCTGGGTTTTGGACTTGTTTGGGACCTGTTTTTCCTTTCTTTTGGCCTATTCCTCCCTTTTGGAATGGGAATGTATGCCAATGTCTGTTCCACCATTGTATCTTGGCAGTAGATCAATTTGGTTTTGTTTTTCAGGTTCAAAGCTGGAAGGACTTTTGCTTTGGTCTCGGATGAGACTTTGGACTTTGGACTTTTAAGTTGGTGCTGGGGCAAGCTAAGACTTTGGGGACTGTTGGGATGGAATGATTGTATTTTGTGAGAGTGACATGAGTTTTGGGGGGCCAGGGGTGAAATGATGGGGTTTGGATGTGTTGTCCCCTCCAAAACTCATGTGGAAATTTGATCCCCAATG
>NW_007727653.1:331287-333923 GCF_000696425.1 Galeopterus variegatus
GATCCCTCATGAATGGATTAATGCTCTCCCTCGGGGAGGGGGGATTAATAAGTGAGTTCTTGCTCTATTAGTTCCTGTGAGAGCTCGTTGCTTAAAAAGACCCTGGCACCTTCTCTCTCTCTGTCTCTCTCTTGCTTCCTCTCGCCACGTGACCTGCTTGTACCCAGCAGCTGCCTACCGCTTTTCTGCCATGAGTAGAAGCTGCCTGAGGCCCATGCCAGATGCAGCTGTCCCAGAATCGTATTATGGCGGCAAAGGCATGATGTAAAGCCAGAATTTAAAGGCCAAGCAGAGAATAAAGATTTGGAAAATTTGCAGCTTGGCCATGCAACTGTCCCAGAATCGTAAGCCAGATAAACCTCTCTTTTTTATAGATCACCCAGTCTCAGGTATTTCTGTTATAGCAACACAAAATGGACTAAAACAAGGGCCTACCCTGATAACCTCATTTTAACTTAATTACCTCTTTAAAGACCTTATCTCCAAATACAGCCACATTCTGAGGTACTGGGGGTTAGGACCTCAACATCTGAATTTGGAAGGGAGAAGTCACAATTCAGCCCATAAGAGTGAAGTAATCTGCCCAAGATCACACAGTTAGTATACCACACAGTTAATATACAGGGAAGCTTAAATTTGCACCCAGAACCATCTGATTCTCTAGCCTTTGCTGTCTTTCTATTCAGTGAACAATAATTTAGGAATAAACATAGTTTTTATCTCTAAGAACTTATAGTAGCTAAGTGTTCCCTCTTTTCAAAATAAACTGCCACAGTTGCTGTCTAATATATACTAATTGACTTTTCTACTGCCCTATAGGAATTATATCTCCCATACATCAATTTCTCCATAATAATGTAGAGGCAGTACACTGAAGCACCCCTTTGGTTGTTGACTGGGAGTCAGTATAGTCTGCCTGAAATCAAGAACTGTGGTTTGCACTTAGTTCAAGTCTAATGCAAGTTTTAGAAGGTGGTGACTGAATCATATTCACCTACCCTTTCTTTCCCTATGTTTAAAACATTCAGATCAACAGACATGTGACACACTATAATTTGGGCAGGATTGTGAATATAGCACAAATACACTTGTATGTAATTGTAATAAAGCAAGGTGTTTTTTTCATCTTTTTTATTTTTTATTTTTAATAAGTACATTCTAAGATGTTGTTGGGGGCAGGGGGAGGGTGCTGGCCCACAGCTAGTCCCGTTGCTGGCCTGGTCGCCATCAGGAGGGTGACAGTAAGGCCCTTGGCCCCCCGTCTCAGGACCCTGGGGACTTCCAGCTCCATTGCTGGCCTGGCTACAGTCTGTTCATCTTCTTAAAATGAACATTCGAAAACATTAAACAGTAGCAAGGGGTAAGTAAACACTGCCAGGCTACAACACATAGCAACAAATTTTTATATTCCAAGAAATACAAATATGCTTTATAAAATATTCCACTATTAAGGTTTCTCTTTTTATTTTCTTTCCTATGAAATACTTTATCAGTTTATTTTTAAAGCATTCCTAACATCTCTGCTTTCATAATAGCATCCGTGAAATAACCAAATGATTAAGATCAGCAATACTCATATTGTTTCTAATTGCATCCCATTGTCTTACTTCCAATCATTATCATTGGGAAAAATCATAATTCATTATCCTTGCTTGAGGCAACAGAATAGAACTTTATAAGAACCTTTGTTGCACACACATTCTTTGAGTTTTGAAGGGCAGAAAGGTTAAACAGCAAAGAAGAAGGTCAAGCCAGCAAAATAAAAGTCCATATTTCATGGAATTCTTTGATTTACTTATCACTTTCCTTGAGGTCTGACAGACATCCTGATTAAGTTAACTCCTTCAAATAGATTTATATGCTCTGGGAAATGTTTATTTGACTGACCCTTGGAGATATTTTGATATAAGGCCTTTATTGTTTCACTATTTGGCAATTCTTAAAGTTCTTAAGGAATGACGGAAAGCAGAAATAAATATTAACCATTATATATTCCAGTGGTGATTTAATCTTATTGGAGGGGGTAGGAGTTTCAGGGAGTGGTGATAACATTTCAAAAGGTTTCACGTGTTGCTTTATAACTGATGATGATCATTCATGTTTACCCCAGGTATGTATCATCTGTAGCTGACCCCAGCCACATAATTCTGTAGGTTTTCTTTTTAGCATATTAGATTTATCCTGTTACTTTTCTAGTCTGCAGCCAAGCTCAACAGAAAGGCCAGGTGCTTCATATTAGGTAGCCAAATAAAATTTTAATGAAATTAGGCTGCAGAAAAATAAGCATAAAAGCTTTACAAATAGAACATAGTGAACAAATGTCAGTACAATTTCCTTAATTTGCTCAATCAGTCAAAATTGAGGTCTCCTGAAGAATATCTAATAATGTGTTGCACCTCTCCTGTATCTTATTATTAAGTGCCTTATTTGTTGACTATGTTACATTTTTCTCAAGATTTGTTGGATAATAGATTCCTCTAGTTTTCCTAAGTAGCTTTTAAACGGCTTTACCTAAAAATAAAAATAGATCAGTATTCTGGGAGAAATTGGGGAGATCTCCATTTTACCTCTTATTCCCTGATTTTAGTAATCAAGGCTTCACCTGATATTAAAAAAAAAAAAAAAAAAAAAAAAAA
>NW_007727653.1:334298-340905 GCF_000696425.1 Galeopterus variegatus
AAAAAAAAAAAAAAAAAAAAAAAAACCGTGATATTACACGGTCTCCTGAAACTTCCCTCCCCCATGCCTCATCCTTCTATCAAAGTGATAACTTTTAGTTTAAAAATTATAGTTCTATTTGTGTATTCCATCTTTTTCTGACAATATCACAAATCCAAGCTACCCTTTTAGAGGCCACATTCAGAGAGTGAGCCCTCAATAAGACTAATTTATTTTACAGGTCTCCTTACTATCTCACAGTAAAAACAAAATTATCTGTGTGTATGTGGTGGTAGGTGGCTGCTACACAGATAAAACATCTAGTTTCCTCAGGCATATTCTTTTGAAAATATAAGGGGCACTGCTAAGCTAGAAGTTATAAAAGGTAAATGAAATAAAGTTTCAAATTTTTCAAATATTTATTTCCTGCAACAGCATGGCATGAAGGGGAAGGTGGTTTAAAGTGCTTTGAGTGTGTGAGAATAGTGATTTCAACATTATACTGTCTAGGTATAATTTAGGTACAGGGCATGAGATAGTGAATGGGCCTACCCAAGTCTAAATTTCAGGAGGAGCTTGAACAAGGGACTGTTTCCCAAAATTTTAGAATTAGAGAGAATATGATATTCGTGTTACTAACATTGTATTGATAGGCCAGCTTTGTTCTTTTGGTACTGCCTAAAATGCTCATTTACTTTGAGTTCTTCAAACAGGTTATGTCCTTTCCTGCCTCAGAACGTTCACATGTATGTTGTTCTCTCTCGGAATATGACCCACCACCACCATCCTAGCCCACAATGCACACACTCTGCATAGATAACTTGTATTCATCCTTCAGTTCTCAATTTAAATAGCACTTCCTTAGAAAGGACTTTGCTCACCATCACACTATAAATTAGCTCCTGCTTATTATTGTTTCTCATAGCCCTTGATTTTCTTCCTTAGTATAATTTTGTAAAATTTTGTCTATTTTTCATATTACATTTTAAAATACAGATTATCTCTCCTTCTTCATCACTATAAATCCAGGGCCTGGATCTTAAAAAGCACTTAAGACAATTTGTTGAATATATCAATGCAACATGACCTACTTCAGTTACCATTTTAGTACCTATCATTCAGGGTACTTGAGATGAAATGGTGGAAGTATCATTTTATGGCATATTGACCAATAGACTTTGGTCATTTCAGATATAGCTAACTAACTCTCAAACATAAGAACACAGGCTCCTACTCTGAAAAATGTTTTCCTATAAATAAAAGAATCAACAAAAATGCCTTGGAGGCCTCCTCTTTGCCAATTTGTCCATTTTCTGTCTTGTTCACTGTTGAATCCTAGAACTCAGAACAGTACATACAACTGCTTAAGTAGGAACTTAATAAATATTTGCTGAATAAATTGTCCAATAGTTATTTAGGTTAACTAGTATCTTCCCTTCTCCGTAAAATCTTACTCTTCCTCTCTTCCCCCAAGACAGAATCTCCTGATGTTATATTTCCTTAGCACTACTGGCATTCACACAGTTTCATAGTCGACTTGCTTTTTTGACTGTAGCTCCTATTACTTCTCAAATAATAAGACTGACCATTTATTGATCATTTACTATGTGCCAAGTACCTTACATGCATTAGTGCTACTCCTGGGGACAGCAATGCATTGTAGGCATTATTACCTCCATTTTAAACATGAGACACTACATTCAAGAGTGGTTAAATAACTGGTCCATGATTATAGAACTATTATTTATCCAAACTAGATATCAGACCCGGTCTGTCTTCCTTGAAAGCCCATGCTCACATTGCTATGTCATGCTCTCTGCCTTAACACTCTCTCTCTCTCTCTCTCTCTCTCTTGATTGACCCCTAAAGTCACAGAAAGAGATTTTTCTTCATAAGAACATTAAAGATGTTTAATTTATTTGCCAAATGTTAAGTCCAAACCATTGTTAAGCCACTGTTGTTTCTCTGTGTAGATATATAAAAAAAATCCTATTTCAGTGAAATATGTAAGTAGATTCATCTCAAGTGGATAAAATTTCCCTCTAATTTGATAGCCCCTGAAATTAGATATCTTCTTTTAACTCATTGTAATACTTAATAACTCATTATCAGCAAATCTCGCACATCTTATCTTAATTTTCATACTGATGTTTAAGCTCATTTCCTTGAAAACATATTTTCTCAATAAAATATGAAAACAACTGTCTACTGTTCTTCATCTTAAACCACCTTTGGAGATTATAGTACAGATATTAAAGCATCTCTCGGCTTCCTTTTCTCTCTGGAAATAATCCAAGGACTTTTAAAATTTTCATTTTAATACTTCAAGAATATAGTGATATTATAAACCAAATATATATTTTAATACTGTATGTCTTCATTAATATTACCCCTGTACTTTAGGTCTCCCCATTGATAAAGGGATAGAAGGATGATACTTCAAATAAATAAATGATTTTTAAAAACAAAGGTCGACAAATTTCCAGAAAGAAAAGTATATCCTGTGGGTGCCTATATGAGACCATTGAGCTATGTGATTTAGTGAAATGCACTTAACTTCTAAGTGGGGGGAGGGAAGGGTATATTAGAAGTCTACTAAAGTTCATTTAAGCTGTAAAATACATAAATCTTTACTTCCTGACTCTTAAATAATCACATACTTTTTTCACTCTTGTTTTGAAAATTATGAAATACGTAATTGAAAGACATGGTTTTCAGCAGAATATATGCCATGATGCTTTTTATAAATATCTCTAAAAAGTTGTTACTCATTTCACAGTAGATAGATTGACAGAATCAGAAAGAAAATATTTTAATGTTACTATAGTTTACAGCTTTAATCACACAAAGAGAATAACAAACTATCTCACAGTCACCAAAGTATTAGGTGTGCAATGTTGCTTAAATTCATGTCATCTGTTTCCATTTAAACATATAGTGTAGACTCCCTACCTCTAACAAGGCGTAATTTAGAGCACCGAGCCTCTAATCAACCTAATACCCAGCTCTCTGTCCCTAGATTATTTACTCCACTGGAAGACAATTTCATTAACCCCCTCTTGTGTAATAATTTGCTCTGCCACATGTTCAGGAAAAAATCATTTTTTAGCTGTACAATTATGTGACCATGTTAAATAAGTGTTTTCTGAAATTCACCAAGGAGATGAACTCTGACACCTTGCCTATTTGAGCTAACTTTTAAATAATGAAGGCTTCTTTTTGTTTATTTGCATGAGAAATTTAGAATTATAGATTTCTATTAAAACCATAGTGATATTTGAAGACTTGGCACGTCAGGGCATCTCATGACATTTGCATTTCAGAAATGGATGTGATAACACTGTATTGAGGATATCAAGAAGTTCATCTAGAGTACAGTGCAGAATCCAAGCATCCAGTACCTTAGTCTCTGCATTACTGATTTTATCTGAAGGATTCAGCAGTTCTCCCCATAACTGGGTTGTGTCCTTACCAACTAAAGAGTTTAACTGCCTCCACAGGGTTGAAAACAATTACTGAGGGTTTTTCAATGTAGGAAGACATTGGAGGTAAAATTACCCAGTGATTTGGGGCTTAGTGTAGATAGGCCAAAAATAGGTGCTCTGTGGGACAGCTGTCATCCATGGAAGAATGCCCTTGTAAACTTACCTAACAACTAGGGGCTACCACAGGATTTTTACAGCTGCAAAACCACTAAACGGGAAATTAAACAGATATATTTTCGGAAGTGAAATTATGGCTGTTTACATTTCAAAATAAGCAGAATCATAAAATAGTCAAAGAGGTCATCTCAATGTGTTGCTATCTGAATCTCTGGTCATTTCAACTCCTAAACAATGTATACGGACAATTCTTTCATTAATTCACGCAACTAAATAGTTGTTATAAAAAGATGATATGAAAGGTGCTGGGGACACAACAACGAATAAATAAGACACAATTTTCAAATCACTCATGATCTATTAGGGGGGCAGACATATAAATAGATTCAATACAGTGTGTGCCAATAAATTTAGGCACGAGATCTTATGGCAGTACTTAAGCAGGCATCCAACCCAGCCTGGAGGTCGTTCATAAAGATTTCCTGAGAGAAGATAACTTGAACTAAGGCTTGAAAGATTAATAGTTTGCCAATCTGTTGAGCAAGGGAGTAATGTGTTCTAAGCAGAGTAAATAGCAAGTACAGAGCTCAGAGATGCCATGAACAATGGGTTGGAGGTGACACACCATATAGTGGCAGAAGCTAAGTTTTAAGAAGCAAAATCATGGAAATTACCTTATTTTCTCTTTATCTGACTTTTTCCCTAAAAGTCAAATGAAAAACAATGCCAGTTAATTGAGGAGTCTGGATAATTAAAGGTTCAACGCAACAACAATGAATTAACAGGGCAAGTGGGGGGGGGGGCGGGCGATGAATCTAATGATAGTACATGTAATATGGTCCAAGAATTTGTGTTTATTTTAAGAACTTGCAACTGACTGAGGTGCCAGGCAGGTTGGACGGCAATGGGCCTGATTCAGGGCGTGTGTGTGTGTGTCTGTGTCTGTGTGTGTGTGTGTGTGTGTGTGTCTGTGTGTGTGTGTTTTAATTGTAATTGCCCTCATGTGTTCTTGTCAGCAATTTGAATTCATCACAGAGATAGTTAAAATGTATTGATCAGTCAGGCTGCTGCATTTGCTGCTTTCACACAATACGTCTCTGTCTCTCTGTCTCTCTCTCCCATCCTAGTCCCCCCCCTTCCCTATCCCTCTCCCTACCATGCCTCATCCCCCCAAAAGTTATGACAATTTAGTGGTTTACAAAGATGCACACAATACAGTAACATATCATAAATTGAAAATAAGTGAGAATTAAGTGTGTGAAGTTAGCCAGGAAAAGTATTCCATGAAGTTAGCTTTCAATTCCATAGTATTTGCTATACAATAGGAAAAGGTGGGCCATATTGTTGACTCCCCCAGCTTTCTGGCATGTGCCATGAAGAAAGACACACAGTTACATGACTCAGTGTCTAGTAGGGAAGGACAAACCATTGTTTGATAGAAGCATCGCTTGTCTTACTCCCAATTTCTCCTGTGGGAAGACACTGTACACTGAGTTTACCAGACAAAGCACATCAGAACCATGGAAAAATACATAAACTATCTAAAATTTCCAATGGATTTGTAACCACCTCAAACTTTTTTTCGGTGTTCTAAGTAGGTAATCCTTAGATGGTGTGGGTCCATGTCTCATTTTATACATGTCCATGATTTTGGTGAATTTCTATGAGGCCTTTAAAAAACAAGAATTGATTATCATTACTGTATAATGCTATTCCTCGAGCAACATATGCCAATGCTTTTACGCCTTGAAATTCCACCTCCAAAATGACCTGTATCTCTCCTATCATCTAGCAACTATCGCCCTGCCTGCATTGTAACCCAAGATTTACTATGTGTGATTATGCTGTAAAACAGAAAAAGATGAAATATACTGATGTGATACTTGTGTATTACTCAGTGATTTTCTTGTATGATGGAAAGAAATTTAAGTTGGGGAATAAGATAGATGTTGGGTGAAGCAATTCTGCTGTTGGTTTCAACCATAGTAAATGGCATCTCATCAGTATTAGGTACCAAAGTTGTTAATTCCCATGAAAAGTGAAGAGAAGTAGCTGGATTGAGGAGAATGAAGTTACATCTATATAGTACAAAAGCACTTTTTCAGTACAGCAATTACAATATGTTATAAGCACACTATCTCCCCTGAACACAGGGTGATTCATAAAATCAAATTGATTACTTGAGTGTTTCTTTTTCCTTTTTCTTTTAATTTAAAGGGTTCTATTTGAAGAAAAGATTTCGCTTCAAAGGTAAAAGAATATCTACTAATTTACTCCCAACACCTTACATGGCAAAGTTGCAGGCAAAACCCTAGCTGTCAGAAATCCTATATTAAAATAAATGCATTTTACTTGTCACCATTGTTCTGTGGTTCCTGTGAAGGGAATGGCCATATGGCCAGGGAGTCTTCAATTCTAAGAAATCTGTACCTGTGAAAATGAAACAGCTAATTAAGATGGGAAAAATGTGAATCAAAATAGAGGGACAGGCATTTGTGCCCTAAGCATTAAAACCCGTAATGGCTCTATGTGTGAGGGAAAATGTAGGTGCCCTTGCAACAGGCATCTGGAAGACTAGTTGTGAGGAAAATGTAAGAATAGGCACACTGCTGGCTGAAGTAACCCAATATCCCTTGCAGAAATGCTGAAAGTGCTTCATTTGGAAGGGACTCCAAGGGATGTTTTCTACCCACTGCTTATATAAATTTTCTGGCTAGAAAGCATGGTTGCAACATTATGAAAATGTCTTTTTACCATATTTTAACATAGAAAACAATTTCTAAATATCCTTTTGAAAAACTGATATATTTCTATGTCTAAAGAACAAAAGATTAGGTTTTAAAAGTGACTCTTTTCGGGCCAGCCCAGTAGCACACTGCTACAGTGTGCCGCTTGGGAGCGGGGTGGCGCTCCCGCTGAGGGTTCGGATCCCACATACAGACCGGTTCCCGCTCACTGGCTGAGCGAGGTGCGGGCGCGGCACCGAGGGTTGCGATCCCGTTGCCGGTCCCGGTCCGGTACGGGCG
>NW_007727653.1:341033-388111 GCF_000696425.1 Galeopterus variegatus
ACGGGCGCGACACTGAGGGTTGCGGTCCGTTGCCGGACACGAAAAAAGACAAAAAAAAAAAAAAAAAAAAAGTGACTCTTTTCTATACAGAAATAAGTTACTATAAATAAAATAAGTACGTACCCATCACATCCAAAATCATAATTCTCAAACTGATTCTGCTGATAGTTGTTCAAGGTGATGGGGACGTTCCCTGATGAGAATTTATTAGGAAAACAGTTCTGGAAGTGTGCAGTAGGATTACGTTTCTCATTAATAGTTTTTCTTCCCTGAGCTATTCCATGTTCCATATTCTTCCTGGTAGCAAGTTACAGGCCTTGGGAAGCAACTCTTTCAGTGAACTAACAAGTGCATGACTGTAAGGTACCTTTCATTCCTGTGGTATTGTCTGGATTCAGGCAACACTTAGGTGTATCTAAATTGGCCTCTTCTTTAAGCACCTAAACACCTTTGGGGAGCCTGCAAAATGTACCTGGATGATTACTATTGCCTCTGTTGATTTTGAATAATAAGAATTTCAAATACTGCTCTTAAATTTGAATTTATAGCCCTGATATGAATTGCAAATACAGTCTGTTGTTTCTTTAAAAGAAAAACAGATGAATAAATTTCCCACTGTGACTCATAACCTTTTGACTTATGTTAAGAACGTTTAGGCTGGCTGGCAGTAGGTAAGTCTGGATGCCTGTCTTGTTTCAATACTGGTTTGAGAGCAACCAGGTTGTCTAGTGTAAAAAAGTAGGGAGCAGATGCGCTTTTCAGAAACCTCATGATCTTTTTGCTCATGAGGTTTCTCCTTGAGACAAAGGATTATAAAGTAATCCAAAAGAAAGCAAGAATTGTAATGAAATAAAACACCCTATTTCCAGTTAGAAAGAGTGTGTCTTTGTGAAATTGATGTATTGTCTATGAAGTCTCTGAAGCTACCAGGCTTGGTGATGAATCATGTAATGTGGATATTGATTTGGACTCTGATAGTTAAATCTAACTTACTTTCCCCAGTTGACACATCTCTTCTTTCCCTGAAGGTAAGCCCTGGTGTGATAGAAAAGGCCTTAGGCCTCCAGGCAGTAAAGGGCTTTCTTAGCCTAACTGATCCAGTACTTCTTTACATTCCTTTTAAGTTTGGAATTCACTACCTTCTTTCACAACCAAATGTGGTCTCTGGTCCAACTATTATTGAATGACCTTTTCTACTTCATAAACTCTTTCCCATGAACAGTTGGGCAATTTCCTTAAGAGGCCACTAGGAGGCAGCTCATGCATAACAAAGTCCCTGCTAAACTGCAGAACAGCTACCAAATTGCTTGGGTATCTCAAGGAAGAATTCTTTTATGGAATTGCTCAAGGCTCTCTAGAGCCACACTATGGCTTTAAAGCAAGTCTTTAAGTATTATGCAAGTGACACTTCTTTGAACTCCCAATATAGAGCTTAGGGTCCTTCTTCCAGTTCTTCCTAAAGTAACTCTGGGTTAAGGCAGTATAGAGTGCATTCTTCCCTCCAGGCAGTGTCCTAACTTATATAACCAGGAGTCTAACAATCCTACAGTATCTTTGCACAATTTTTCACACAACTTCATGGGATAAAAAGCATATGTAGGATAAGGTTTGTTGGCATCAGAGATGGTCGTGTTAAGTGTATGTGCAAGACCATGCAAGCAGGGGTTACCATATGTGGAAGCAAATGCCACTATCACCATCTACTCCTGCAAGCCAAAATCCTAGAAATCATTCTTAACACCCCCTACAATCCATAGCCACATCTCACCACAAATTCCTATTGATTTTACCTACCAAATAAATCTTCATTCTGTCTACTTCATCTGTCTCTACTTTCAGTACCCTAGTCCAAAGAGCCATCCATTATTAGAAAACACAGCCTCAGCCTCCTAACTCTTCTCCCTGCATGCACACTTATATCTACTTGCATCCATATTACAATCTATTCCCCATATTGCAATTAGAGTGATATTTTAGAAACACAAAGGTTTTAATGACTTCCAGTTGTTCTTAGAATAAAGACCAAAATCCTTAATCTGGCTTATGAAGGCCATGAAAGACCCTGCCTGCTCTACAGCCTAACCTCCTTACTTTCCCTATAGTTCTCTGTGCTCCACACACATGGGGCTTCTGTCAGTTCTTGCACTCCCCATGCTCCCCTATGTCTCCAGGCTTTTGTACATGCTGTTCGTTCTGCCTAGATTGCACTTCTGCACCTTCCTCGGCTTTACCTTCTTATCTTCTACTCAGCATTCAAATTTCTTCTGAAAAGTCAATTATTTGGGGAAGCCTGTCTTGAAGGCCTCCCCACCTCCATCCCAAGAAAAGATCACGATCCCTTGGTATGTATTATAATAGCTACTTGTAGTTTTCCTTGTTATAAGTTCAGTTTTTAATTATATATTTGTGTAATTATTTATTTTTTCCCTGACTTCTCTTTTGTCTTTTAATTTTAATTTATCAATATACAATGTAGTTGATTTTCATGTACCTTTACCATTTCCTCCCTTTTCCCCTTCCCTCTCCCCCTACCCAATCATCAACATCATATCTATTCACTAGTCTTAACAAGTTCAAAGAATTGTTATGGTTGTTGTGTCTTCTCCCCCCACCCATTTATTTGTTTGTATATTTATTTATTTTTAGTTCCCACAAACAAGTGAGAATATGCAGTATTTCTCTTTCTGTGCCTGGCTTATTTCACTTAACATAACTTTCTCTAAGTCCATCCATGTTGCTGCAAATGGTAATATTTCATTTTTTTATACCAGAGTAGTATTCCATTGTGTAGATATACCACATTTTCCTTATTGAGCAATTAGGCTGTTTCCAACTCTTGGCTATTGTAAACAGTGCTGCAATAAACATGGGAGTACAGGTATCCCTTTGACATGATGATTTCCATTCCTCTGAGTAGATACCCAGAAGTGGAATAGCTGGTTCATAATGTAGATCTATCTGTAATTGTTTGAGGAACCTCCATACCATTTTCCATAAAGGCTGCACCATTTTGTAGTCCCACCAACAGTGTAAGAGGGTTCCTTTTTCTCTGCATCCTTGCCAGCATTTACCATTCTCAGTCTATTGGAAATTAGCCATCCTAACTGGAGTGAGACGATATCTCAAAGTGGTTTTAATTTGCATTTCCCGAATGCTGAGTGATACTGAGCATTTTTTCATGTCTCTGTTGGCCATTTGTATATCTTCTTTTGAGAAATGCCTATTCAGCTCCTTTGCCCATTTTTCAATTGGGTTACTTGTTTATTTGCTGTTAAGTTGTTTGAATTCTTTGTATATTCTAGATATTTATCCCTCATCAGATGTATATTTTGCAAACATTTTTCCCCCCTGTTGGTTATCTTTCGCTCTGTTAATTGCTTCTTTCACTGTACAGAAGCTTTTAAATTTGATATAATCCCATTTGTTTATTTTTCCTTTGGTTGCCTATGCTTTTGGGGTAGTATTCATAAAGTCTATACCCAATCCTACTTCCCAGAGTGGTTCTCCTATATTTTCTTTAAGGAGTTTTATTCTTTCACAACATATGTTTAATTATTTAATCCATTTTGAGTGGATTTTGGTATATGGTGAGAAGTATGGGTCTAGTTTCATTCCCCTAAATATGAATGTCCAACTTGACCAGCATAGTTTACTGAAGAGGCGGTCTCTTCAACAGTGTGTAGACTTGTTGCCTTTGTCAAAGATCAGATGGCTATAGGTATAGGGGTTGATTTCTGGATTATCTATTCTGTTCCATTCATCCCTGTGTCTGTTTTTATGCCATTACTATGCTGCTTGGGTTACTATAGCTTCGTAGTATAGCTTAAAGTCAGTAGTGTTATGCCTCCAGATTTATTTTTTTTACTCAGGATTGCTTTGGCTATTCATGGTCTTTTGTCACTGGAATTTTGATGGGGATTGCACTGAATCTGTAGATCACTTTGGGTAGTAAGGACATTTTCACAATGTTAATTCTTCTAATCCAAGACTATGGGGTATCTTTCCATCTTTGTATGTCCTCTTTAATTTCTCTCAACAGTGATTTGTAGTACTCATCATAGAGATTTTTCACATCCTTGGTTAACTTCATTCCTAGGTATTTTATTATTTTGGTGACTATTGTAAATGGGCTAGCTTTCTTGATTTCTTTTTCTGCTAGTTCATTGTTGGACTATAGAAATGCTCCTGAATTTTGTGTGTTGATTTGGTATCCTGCAACTTTGTTGAAATCATTTATCAACTCTAAGAGGTTTTTTTGTAGAGTCTTTAGGCTCTTCTATATATAGGATCATATCATCTGCAAACTGGGACAGTTTGACTTCATCTTTCTAATCGGGATGCCCTTTATTGTCTTTTCCCTGATTACTCTGACTAGTACTTCCAACAGTATATTGAATAGGAGTGGTAAGAGTGGGCATCCTTGTCTTGTTCCTGTTCTTAAGGGAACAGCTTTCAACTTTTCCCCATTCAGGATGATATGGACAGTGGGTTGTCATATATGGCTTTAATTGTGTTGAGATACTTTCCTCTATACTGAATTTATAGAGAGTCTTTACCATGAACAAATGTTGAATTTTGTCAAATGCTTTTTCAGCATCTATAGATATGATCGTATGGTTTTTGTCTTTCATTTTGTTGATGTGGTGTATCACATTTATAGATTTGCATATGTTGAACTAATCTTGCATCTCTGGGATGAATCCCACTTGATCATGGTGTATAACTTTATGTATGTGTTGCTGTATTCTATTACCTAGTATTTTATTGAGGATTTTTGCATCTATATTTATCGAGAATATTGGCCAGTAGTTTTCTTTTTTTGTTGTATCTTTGTCTGGTTTTGGTATCAGGGTGATGTTTGCCTCATAAATGAGTTTGGAAGAATGTCCTCTGTTTCAGTTTTCTGGAATAGTTTGTAGAGAATTGGTATTAATTCTTCTTTAAAGGTTTGGTAGAATCTGCACTGAAGCCATCTGGTCCTAGGCTTTTCATTATTGGAAGACTGCTGATAACAGCTTCAATCTCTTTGATTGTTATTGGTCTGTTCAGATTTTCTGTCTTCTTGGCTCAGTCTTGGCAGTTTGTGTGTGTCCAGAAATTTATCCATTTCCTCCAGATTTTCAGGTTTATTGGCATATAGTTGTTTATAGTAGTCTGTAATGATTCCTTGTATTTCTGAGGTATTGGTTGTAATATTATCTTTTTCATTTCTAATTTTTTCATTTGTGTCTTCTATCTTCTTTTATTAGTTAGCCTTGCTAAAGGTTTGTCAATTTTATTCATACCTTAAAAAAAACAACTTTTTGTTTCAATGATCTTTTGTGTTGTTTTTTGGGTTTCTATTTCATTTAGCTCTGCTCTGATCTTAATTATTTCATTCCATCTACTAACTTGGGGTTTGGATTGTTCTTGTTTATCTAGGTTCTTTAAGGTATAGTGCTAGGTTGTTTACTTGCCATCTTTCCATTCTTCTGAAGTAAGCATTTATTGCAATAAATTTCCCTCTTAGTACTACTTTTGCAGTATTCCACAGGTTTGGGTATGATGTGTCATTATTTTTATTAGTTTCAGTACATTTTTTGATTTCCTGTTTAATTTCTTCCCAGATCCATATTTCATTATGTAGAATGTTGTTTAATTTCCATATATTCATATAGTTTCCAGTGTTTTATTGGTTATTGATTTCTAGTTTTAATCCATTGTGGTCTGAAAAAATACATGGAATAATTCCAATTATTTTGATTTGTTTGAGACTTGATTTATTACTGTGGAGCTAGGGCTAGGGTATGGAGCTCACAGACCCCTCAATCCCATTCACAAACCCTTCACACCCTGGTCTATGAGCTAAGTAACTGGCAAAAAGGTCCTTGGAGCCTTGCTTGAAGAAGGAATAGTCTTTATTCAGCACACACACATCTAATACCTAGGCAGTCCAAAGAGAAATTCAGAAACTCAACTGATACTAGTAAAGTCCAAAGATAAACTAAGCAGCTGCCAACAGAGTAAACATGCTCTACTTTTAGATGCAAGCTCTGCTGGCCAGCTTCTGCTTCACAAACTGAAGAACACAAAATAGTAATTAACTACAAAGATACATTGGTGCACATGTGCACTAACTCCACCCACACGCAACTTGTTTACGAGAAATGTACTGCTTGAGCCCCACCTGGATCTGAGTCAAGGGAGCCTGACTAAATTATCCTATTTTCCCCACAGTTACCTAACATGTGGCCTGTCCTGGAAAATGTTCCATGTGCTGATTAAAAGAATGAATGTTTTAAGATTGTTGGATGAAATGTTCTGTAGATATCTGCCAAGTCCCATTGGTCTAAAGTGATGTTTAATCTTGTGTTTCTCTGTTGATTTTTTGCCTAGATATGTCCAGTGTTGAGAGTGGGGTGTTCAGGTCCCCTACTATTATTGTATTAGTGTCCATCTCTTTCTTTAGGTCTAATAGTGTTTTCTTTATAAATCAGGTTTTGCCAATGTTGGGTGCATATATATTTATGATTTTTATGTCCTCTTGTTAGTAAGATTCTTTTATTATTATATAGTGGCCTTCTTTATCTCTTTTTATACTTGTTGGTTTAAAGTCTATTTTATCTGATATAAGAATAGATACTCCAGCTTGTTTTTCATTTCTATTTTTGTGGTATATCTTTTTCCTTCCTTTCACTCTTAGCCCATGTGTGTTTTTACTTCATTTTTATTGTATGTGTGTCAGGTGAGTCTCTTAAAGCCAGCATATTGTTGGGTCCATCTTTATAATCCAACTAGACAGTCTGTGTCTTTTGAGTGGGGAATTTAATCCTTTTACATTAAGAGTTATTATTGAAAGTTATTGATTTACTCCTGGCACTTTATTGATTTTTGTTTGGATGTTTTAAATATCTTTTGTTCCTTTCTTTCTGATTTACTGTTTGTCTTCTATGTTTGTTTGTTGCTTGGGATTGTAGATAAGCCTTTTTTTCTCTTTATTGTTAGCATTTTTATTTTACTGGTGAGATTTGTTCTTTCTTGAGTATTCATGGTCGTGATAGTTATTTTCAGGTACCAGACCCAGTACTCCCTTGAGAATTTCTTGCAAGGCTGGCCATGTGGTAATGAACTCCTGCAGTTTTTGTTTGTGTGGGAAACGTACTATTTGTCCTTCATTTTGGAAGGATTACCTTGCTGGGCAAAGTGTTCTTGGCTGTCAATATTTTTCTTTTAGTATTTGAATGTATCATCCCATTATTTTCTGGCTTTTAAGGTTTCTGATGAAAAGTCTGATGTTAGTCTGCTAGGGGCTCCTTTTTAGGTGACTTGATGCTTCTCTCTTGCAGCTTTTTTTTTTTTTTTTTTTTTTTTTTGTGATTGGTCAGGGAATCAGAACCTTTGGCTTGGTGTTGCCTGCACCGTGCTCAGCCAGTGAGTGCACCAGCCATCCCTATATAGGATCTGAACCCACAGCCTCAGTGCTCCCAGCGCCACACTCTCCCAAGTGAGCCACAGGGTTGGCCCTCTCTTGCAGCTTTTAAGATTCTCTCTTTGCCTTTGGGTTTTGCCAATTTGACTGTAACATAACTTCGAGAGGACCTTTTTGGATTGAATATGTTTCGTGATCTTTGAGCCTCCTGAATCTGAAGATCTGTATCTCTCCCTATACCTGGGAAGTTTTCTGCTATTATTTTTATGAATATGTTTTCAATGCCATTTATTTTTTCCTCCCCTCTGGAATACCCATGATTCAGATATTTGAGCACTGAAGGTGTTCTGTTATCTCTCTTAGATTTTATTCAAACTTTTTAATTCTTTTTTTTTTTTGGTCTGTCTGTGTTATTTCAAACAGACCATCTTCAAGATCAGAAATTCTTTCTTCTGCTTGTACTAGCCTGCTAGTTAAGGTCTCTATTTTGTTTTTTATTTCACTGACTGAATCCTTCAGCTCCACAAGCTGTGCTACATTCTTTTTCAGGGCATTAATTTCTTTGTACATTTCTTCCTTCCAGTCCTGTATATGTTTTCTCATTTTGTTGTGTTGTCTAATTGAGTCTTCTTGTATTTCATTTAGTTTCCTTAGAATTTTTGCTCTAAATTCCTTGACAGTCATTTCAAGGACTTTCTGTTCTACAGAATCTAGAACTTGAGATTTACTATATTCCTTTGGTGATGTCTTACTTTCTTGGTTTTTCATATTTCTAGTATCTCTCCATTAGTGTTTAGTCATCGTGGCAGAGGGTTTCACAGTCCACTCATTCTACCCTGGTGTCTGTAGCAGTGGCAAGGAGTTTGCTGAAGCTCAGCTGCCTATTGCAGCCTCGAGGCCTGGGCATTGGTGGGTCAGGCCTCTTGGTGCAGGGACTCTCCTGGCCTGGATCCCACAGAGGGTGTTGATTTGACACTGCTGCCTTGAGACCTGCGGTTCGGCAGGTCTGGCCTCTTGGAGCCAGGGACTTGCCTTGCATGGATCCCAGGGCAGGTGTCAGCTTGGTGCTGCTGCCTTGGGGTCTGGGGTTCATAACTATTTAGATTGTCTATCTCCCTCACGAGACTATGAGCTCAGAGCATGATCTATGTTTTAGTCACTATTTTATGCACACAGACACATAGTAGGTAGGCAATGGGGATCTGTAGATGGATGAACAGAAAAATAAATGAATGAACAACAAATACTGATACTCAGAAAAGAGCCCATAGGTGCTTTCTGCCAATCTTTACTGAGTGAAAAATTAATAATTCTTTAGACAGATTGTAGGCATACACAACTTCCAGTAAGTTCACCAGGAAGCATGGATTTTTAAAACAAAAACAAAAAGAAAGTATTATTGCTGCTGTTGTTATTATTTATTATTATCATTACAGATGAAGGCATGGATGAAGGGAGAAAATGGGTTTGTCATATTTATGAGATAGCAAGGGAGCAAGTAGAGTGTTGTTAATATGGAAGAGCAAAACACAAAATTAGGTATGTTCACCTTTTGGAGAGCTTCAATTGCTAATTACAGAGAACATAGCCCACTGACAGCCAAATGACATGTAGGAGCAGGTAAGAAACCCAAGAAATACAGCAATGAATTTTACCAGAAACAACAGATGGGGTTAGTTGGTTTGAATCTGGCTGGTTTAAAATATAGTAACTTATTCATGATAGCCAAATATTGAAAACAACCTAGGTGTGCATCAACAGAATAATGGCTAAATAAACTGTGTTATAATTGTATGCATATAATTGGAATACTTGTCAGTAATAAAAATGAATGGATTATTAATGCAAAAAAAGTATTTGAGAAAATTCAATATCCTTTCATGATAAAAACTCATAAAAATTATGTATAGAAAGAAATTGCCTTAATATAAAGTAAAGGCTATATATGAAAAGCCCACAGCTAACATCATACTCAATGGTGAAAGACTGAAAGCTTTTCCTCTAGAATCAGGAACAACACAAGGATGCAGGTTTTCACCACTTCTATTCAACAGAGTACTGGAAGTCCTAGCCAGAGAAATTAGGCAAGAAAAATTAAGTAAATAAAAGGCATGCAAATTGGAAAGGAAAAAAAAAATAAAATTATCTCTGTTAACAGATGACATGATAGTGTAAGTAGAAAACCCTAAAGATTCCATAAAATACTGTTAAACTAATATAAGAATTAAGCAAAGGTGCAAGATACAAAATCCACACACAAAAACCAGTTGAATTTCTATAAGTGAACAATGAACAATCAGAAAAGGAAATTAAGAAAACAATTCTATTTTAATAGTGTCAAAAAGCATAAACTACTTAAGAATAAACTTAACCAAGGAGACAAGAAATTTGTACACTAAAAGCTATGAAATGTTGCTAAAGAAATTAGAGGCACAAATAAATGTGAAAAGATATCATATGTTCATGGATTAAAAGACTTAACATTGTTAAGATGTCAATACTGCCCAAAGCAATCTATAGACTCAATGAAATCCCTATCAAAATCCAAATAGACAGAAAATACAAAAATCTATTCTAAAATTCATATGGAAATTCAAGGAATCCCAAATAACAAAAACAATATTGAAAAAGAACAAAGTTGGAGGTCTCATACTTCATGATTTCAAAACTTATTACAGTGACAGTAATCAAAACAGTGTGGTAATAGTGTAAAGACAGACATATAAACCAATGGAATAGAATAGGGAGCCCAGAAATAAACTCACACATATATGGTCAAATGATCTTTGACAAGGGTGCCAAGACTATTCAATGAGGAAAGA
Organism: Galeopterus variegatus; assembly: GCF_000696425.1. NCBI lineage: Eukaryota > Metazoa > Chordata > Mammalia > Dermoptera > Cynocephalidae > Galeopterus > Galeopterus variegatus. The sequence continues at coordinate 351,264 of NW_007727653.1, forward strand.
ATAGTCTCTTCAAAAAATGGTGTTGGTAAAACTGGATATGCATGTGCAAAAGAATAAAGTTCGATCCTTACCTTACACAATATACAAAAAGTAACTCAAAATTCATCAAAAACTTAAATGTACAACCTAAAACTATAAAACTCTAGAAGAAAATATAGGGGGGAAGCTGTATGACATTCTATTTGGCAATGATTTCTTGGATATAACACCAAAAGCATAGGCGACAAAAGCAAAGATAGATAAATGGAACTAAAACAAACTTAAAAACTTCTGTGCATCAAAGGACATAATTAACAGAATGGAAAGGCAACCTATGGAATGGGTGAAACTATTTGCAAATCCTGTACCCGATTAGGGGTTAACAACATAAATATGTAAAGAAGTCCTAAAACTCAACAACAACAACAAATGACCCAATTAATAAATGGGCAAAGGATTTGAATAGACATTTCTCCAAAGATGATATACAAATGGCCAACAAGCATGTGAAAATATACTCAACATCACCAATCATTAGGAAAATGCAAATCAAAACTACAATGAAATATCACCTCATACCCAATAGAAAGACTACTATCAAAAAAGAAAAGAAAAGAAAAAACGTTATTTGTGATATAGATGCGGAGGAATTGGAACCCTTGTGCAGTGTTGGTGGGAATGTAAAATGTTGCAGCAACTGTGAAAAGCTATATGTGGTTCCTCAAAAAGTTAAAAAGATAACTACCATATAAGACAGCAATCCCACTTCTGGGTATAAATCTAAAGAATTAAGTGCAGAATCTCAAAGAGATATTTGCATGCTGATGTTTATAGCAGCATTATTTACAATAGCCAAGAGGTAGAAAAAGTCCAAATATCCATCAGTGGATGAACAGATAAACAAAATGTATTATACACATATAATGGAATAATATTCAGCCTACCAAGGAAGGAAATCCTGTCACTTGCTACAACATGGATAAATCTTGAGGACATTATGCTAAGTGGAGTAAGTCAGTCACAAAAACTGTATGATTCGACTTATATGAGATATGTAAAGTAGCCCAATTTATAGAAACAGAAAGTAAAATGGTGGTTGCCAGGAGCCAGGGAGAGGGGGAAATGAAGAGTTGTTCAATGGGTATAGAGTTTTAGTTTTACAAGATGAAAAAGTTCTGGAGATCTGTTGCACAACAATGTGAATGTACTTAATACTACTAAACAGTAAACTTGAAAATGGTTAAGATGATAAATTTTATGTTATGTGTTTTTTGCAATTAAAAAACGTGAAAAGACTAATGATACATGAAGTAATTTGGACAAATCTCAAAAAGACATGGATCTATCTCAAAAACGTTACTCTGAGTGGAAGAAGCCTCATATAAAATAATGCATACTACATGATTTCATTTATATGAAATTCTAAAAGAGGCTAAACTACTCTATATTGAAAAAAATGGGGTTCAGGACAAAGTTGCCCCAAAAGACGGCACCTTGACCTTCTGAGTACTTTAAGCTGAAGGACATTGAGAAAACTACAGAAGCAGGAAGGTCTCTCTGACCTTTTCCCACTCACTCCTTTCTCTCCTAAAGCAGACCAGTGAAACTAGAATTCACCTTGTCCCTTTTCCCCTGAAGTGGGCCATAAACCTAGCTGACCTTCCCCTGAAGTAGGTCCTAAGACCATCATTCCAGAAGGGTCTCCCCTATACCTAGAGAAAAGGAATAAAAACATATAGACACAGAGAAGAATCTGAACAAATAGGCCTTGTTAAGTACCCCCCCCCTCCCAGTTTATTACCATTAAATGGTCATACCCTTTTGTCCTCCAATCATACTTTTACCTGACTGTCCATAAAAATATACACAGATTTCCCTATTTCTTGAGGTCTTCATTTCTGAAAATTCCCATGTCTCATAAAATTTATATCAAATAAATATGTATGCTTTTCTCTTGTTAATCTTTCTTTTGTTATAAGGATAGCAGCCATGAACTTTGTGATGGGTGAGGAAAATATATTACTTTTTCTCCTCTATAAAAATCAGAACCATATTTGGGGTTAGAGGATGGTGGGTTTGGGTTATGAGAAGGGATTGACTAGAATATGCCTTAGGTAAATTTATGGGGTAACGGTAACGTTACGAATATTGATAGAGGTTGGGTTACATAGGTATTACATTTTGTCAAAAGTCCTCAAGCATTATACTTAATGTGTGTACATTTCACTATGCAAATTTTACCTCATAATAGAGAACATAAACAAACATTGAACTTTAGTTAATGATATGTATTCTGTAAAGTACAGTGATACTTGCAACTTACTTTGAAATGCATTAAAAATTAGATAGACTTGGTGTCTAGATAGAGGAATGAATAGATGCTTAGATATGTTGATGGAGTTTGAATGTGTTGTCCCCTCCAAAACTCATGTGGAAATTTGATCTCCAATGTGGCAGTGTTGGAAACTGATTGAGTCATGGGGGTGGATCCCTCATGAATGGATTAATGTTCTCCCTGGGGGAGGGGGGATTAATGAGTGAGTTCTTGCTGGATTAGTTCTCACGAGAGCTCGTTGCTTAAAAAGACCCTGGCACCTTCTTTTCCCCTCTCTTGCTTCCTCTTGCCATGTGATCTGCTTGTACCCACCGGCTGCCTGCCACTTTCCACCATGAGTAGAAGCAGCCCGAGGCCCGTGCCAGATGCAGCTGTCCCAGAATCGTAAGCCAAATAAACCTCTTTTCCTTATAAATTACCCAGTATCAGGTATTCTGTTATAGCAACACAAAATGGACTAAAACATACATGATACAGCAAATATGGCAAAATATTACTTGGAGGGTATAGGTGGCCAGTATAATTCTTTGAAATTTATGTTTGAAAATTTCCTTAATGAAATGTTGGAAAAAGTTTGGTCATTTCAGCCAAGTTCTGCCGTACCCAGAGGGCCCACATATGGGTCCTTATTGTACGTTATACGTACTTCTACTATAGTACTTATCAAATGTTATAGTTTTCAGTTGTTTTACCTTGCTATTTTCTCCACTCCACCCTATTGAAAGTCCATTGAGGACTCTGCCTGTGTCTTATCTTTGTATTCCTGATGTCTATTACATGACCACACAGTAGATATTTTAAAATTGTATTAAATATATAAATCCTCAGAGAAATGAGTAAATTACTATTCATTCATTCAATTGGCAAACATTTCCCTTGGTTCCTATAGATATCATTCATTGAGCATTTACTACATGCCAAGCACCTTGTTGTGCACTTTACCCACTTTACTTGATTACATTGTACAATGTTGAAAATACTAATTATCCTGATTTGAGCATCACATATTGCACACAAGTATTGATATTTAACTCTGTACCCCACAGATGTGTACAAGCAACTATGTTACAATAAAAATAAGTTTCAAATTAACTTATTGCTTATATCTTATTACTTAAATTTTATAGGTAAAACAACTGGGACTCTACAACTGAGAAGATAGGTAATAACAAGTGTTGGCAATGATATGAAAAAATTGATCCTTTATATGTTGTTGGTGGGAACATAAATGATGAAGCCACTTTGAAAAATGTTTGATACTTGCTCAAAATGTTAACCATAAAGTTTCCAAATAGCCAAGCAATTACACTCCTAGGTGTTTAAACAAGAGAAATAAAAACATATGTACACTCAAAAACTTGTATGAGAATGTTCATAGCAGCATTATTAATAATGGTGAAAAAATGAAAATAACTCAAATGTCCATCGAGTGGTGAATGGATAAATAAAATGTGGCATATCCATACAATAGAATATTATTTGGCAGTGGCCAACTCAAGCACCTCAGCCTGCTGAGGTGAGCCCAGCAGAACCCCCTGGCAGAGGTGACCCCTACCCGCTCCTTGGACCCAGAGGGGAGCACCAGCCTGCAAGGTCTGACCTGCTGAGTTGAGCCCAACATTACCATGTGCAGCTGGGGGCTCATTCTACAACCACAGATTCTGGAACAGGAATCAACGTGGTTTAAAATAACCATCACCACACCTACTGTCAAGCAAAGAAAATTTGCCACCACAGTAGTAACCAGGGCCACTCCACTGCCAACCTCAGTGCAACAGAAGCAAATCCTCTACCAAATGACCAAACATCAATGAAAAAATACTAGAATTAAAAATAAACAAGAAGAAATGACACCACTGAAAGAAGACAGTAATGCTCCAAAGTCAGACTCCATCAAACAGGGAATCCTTGAAATGTCTGAAAAAGAATTTCAAGCAATGATCTTAAGAAAACTTGAAGAAATAAAGGAAGACTCAATTAGAAACACAATGAAACAAACAAAAAAATCCAGAATATGAAAGAGGAAATCTACAAAGAGATTAATACCTTATAAAAGAGTGCAGCAGAACTTGTAGGAATGAAAGATTCACTCAATGAAATAAAAAACATAACTGAGAGCCTGAGCAGCAGTGTAGAGCAAGCAGAAGAAAGAATTTCAGAGCCTGAAGACAGTTTTTTTAAAAATAACTCAGGCAGACATAAAAAGGAAAAAAAAGAGTTAAAAATACTGAGGAAACTCTCAGAGAGATAGCAGACAACCTCAAGCATTCTAACATCCGAATTGTGGGTATTCCTGAAGGAGAGGAGAAAGGAAAAGTTTTGAAAACCTATTCAAGGAAATAATAACAGAAAACTTCCCAGGTATAGGTTGAGATACAGAATTCCAGATCCAAAAAACTGAAAGGTCCCCAAACAGATTCAATCTGAAAAGATCCTCCCCAAGAGACATTATATTTAAATTCATAAAGCCCAAAGACAAAGAGAAAATTCTACAAGCAGCAAGAGAAAAGAATCAGGTGACTTATAGGGGAACCCCCATTAGAGTAACAGCAGACTTCTCAACTGAAACCCTATGGGCCAGAAGAAAGTGGAATGATATATTTAAAATACTAAAAGAAAAATATTGCCAGCTAAGAATTTTTTACCCAGCAAGGCTCTCCTTCAGATATGAGGGAGAAATAGTGTATTTCCCAGACAAACAAAAGTTGTGGGAGTTCATCACCACACGACCAGCTCTACAAGAAATTCTCAAGGGAGTCATTCATCTAAAATCTGAATAATGGTGACCACTGTCACAAATACACAAGATCAAAACCCACTATTAAAACAAAAATGCCAGCAAGAAAGAGAAAGAAGCTAAATCATCCCACCTTAAATTTCCAACTAACACTGAAGACGAGAAATAAAAGGGAAAATAATGATCAAAAGATATTTAAACCATCTAAACAAGAAGCAATTAAATGACAGGAATTAAGCAACCCTTGTCAATAACTACCCTAAATGTAAATGGATTAAACTCCCCATTCAAAAGACACAGACTGACTGACTGGATTAAAAAGCTAGAACCAAGTATATGCTGCCTTCAAGAGACCCACCTCACCTGTAGAGACACACCTAGACTAAAAGTGAAGAGATAGAAAAAGATATACCATGCAAATGGAAATCAAAAGCAAAGAGAAGTAGCAATTCTTATTTTGGATAAAAGAGACTTTAATCCAAAACCCACAAAAAGAGACAAAGAAGGCCACTATATAATTAGGAAAGGATCTATCCAGATAGAAAATACAACAATCATAAATATGTATACAACAATACTGGAGTACCCAGATATATAAAGTAAACACTCTTAGACCTAAAGAAAGAAATACCCCCTAATACATTAATAGTGGGTGATCTGAACATTCTTCTCTCAGTATGTGACAGATCTTCCAGGCAAGAAGTCAACACAGAGACACAGGATTTAATCTACACCTTAGGCCAACTGGAATCGGCAGATATAAACAGAACATTTCACCCAATAAATAAAGAATATGCTTTCTTCTCATCAGCTCATGGAACATTCTCTAGCTTAGACCACATATTAGTTCATAAATCTAGTCTCAAAAAATTTTAAAAAATTAAAATCATTCCAAGTATCTTTTCAGACCACAATGGACTAAAATTGGAAATAAATGATAAGCAAAATCCTGGAAACTATACAAATCCATGGAAACTAAATAGTAAGCTCCTGATTGACCTACGGGTCCAAGAAGAAATTAAAGAGGAAATCAAAAACTTTCCAGAAACTAACGAAAATAAAGATACACCATACCAAAACCAGTGGGATACTGCAAAAGCAGTACTCAGAGGCAAATTTATTGCAATAAATGTTACATCAAAAGAATGGAAAGACTTCAAATAAATAACCTAAGATTATACTGCAAAGAACTTGAAAAACAACAACAATCCAAACCTAAAAGTAGTAGATGGAAAGAAATAATTAAGATCAGAGCAGAACTAAATGAAAGAGAGACCCAAAAAACAACAGAAAAGATCAACAAAACAAAATGTTGGCTTTTTGAGAATATAAATATAATAGACAAACCACTAGCTACATTAACAAAAAAAAAGAAGACAGAAGACCCAAATAACAAAAATCAGAAATGAAAAGGAAGACATTACTACCGATACCACAGAAATACAAATCATTAGAGACTATTATAAACAACTGTATGACAACAACTATGAAAATCTGGAAGATATGGATAAGTATCTAGACACATACAAACTACCAAGAGTGAACCAAGAATAGATAGAAAACCTGAACAGACCAATAACAAGCAAGGATATTGAAGCAGTAATTAGCAATCTTCCAGCAAAGAAAAGTTCAGGTCAAAATGGTTTGACAGCTGAATTCTATCAAACTTTTAGGCCGGCCCAGTGGCGCACTGGATAGTGCGCCGCTTAGGAGGCGCGGCAGCGCTGCCGCCAGAGGGTTCGGATCCCACATACAGACCGGCTCCCGCTCACTGGCTGAGCGAGGCGTGGGAGCAACACCGAGGTTTGCAATCCCATTGCCGGTCCCTGGTCCGGTACGGGGGCAACACTGAGGGTTGCAATCCGTTGCCGGACACGGAAAAAAAAAAAAAAAAAAAAAAAAAAAAAAAAAAAAAAAACTTTTAAAGAGCAGTTAATACCAATTATCTTCAAACTATTCCAAGCAATTAAAACAGAAGATGTTCTCTCAAACTCATTCTATGAGGCCAGCACAACTCTGATACCAAAACCATATAAAGACACAACAAAAGAAGAAAATTACAGGCCATTATCTTTAATGAACCTAGATGCTAAAATACTCAACAAAATATTAGCAATCAGAATACAGCAACATGTTTAAAAAAATTATAAACCATGATCAAGTGGGATTCATCCCAGGGATGCAAGGATGGTTCAACACACAAAAGTCAATAAATGTGATACATCACATAAACTCAGTGAGAAAGACCATATGATTATCTTAATAGATGCTGAAAAAGCATTTGACAAAATTCAGCATCCTCTCATGATAAAGACTCTCAACAAATTTGGTATAGAAGGGAAAAATCTCAACACAATAAAAGCCATTTATGACAAGCCCACCACTAGTATCATTCTGAATGGGGAAAAACTAAGGGCCTTTCCCTTAAGAACAGGTACAAGACAAGGATGCCCACTCTCACCACTTCTATTTAACATAGTACTGGAGGTACTAGCCTGAGCAATCAGGCAAGAGAAAGAAATAAAGGGAATCCAGATTGGAAAAGATGAAGTCAAACTTTTTCTATTTGCAGATGACATGATACTATAGATAAAAAAAACTAAAGATGCTATCAAATAAATTCTTCGAACTGGTCAATAACTTCACTTAATGTTGCAGGATACAAAATAAATGCCCCCAAATCAGTTGCATTTATATACTCAAATAATATCCTAACAGAAAGAGAAATAAAGAAAGTAAGCCCATTTACAATTGTCATGAAAAAAACAAAATACCTAGAAATCAATTTAACCAAGGAGGTGAAAGACCTCTACAATGAGAACAATAAACCACTTCTGAAAGAAAATAAAGAAGACACAAAAAAATGGAAAGATATTCCATGCTCTTGGATTGGAAGAATTAACATTGTGAAAATAAAATAAAGAAGACACAAAAAAATGGAAAGATATTCCATGCTCTTGGATTGGAAGAATTAACATTGTGAAAATACCTATACTATCCAAAGCAATCTGCAGATTCAATGCAATCCCCATCATAATGACATTCTTCACAAAAATGGAAAAAACAATATTACCTTTCATATGGAAAAACAAAAGACCCTGAATAGCTAAGGAAATCCTGAGCAGAAAAAAAAAGGTGGCGGCAAAAATCTACCTGCCCTCAAAATTATATTACAAAACTATTGTAAAGAAAACAGCATGGTACTGGTATAAAAATAGACATTCTGACCAGTAGAGTAGAATTGAGAACCCAGAAATCACTCCTTGGTCTTATAGCCGTCTGATATTGGACAAAGGCAACAAAAATCTACATTGGGGAAAAGACTGCCACTTCAACCAGTGGTGATGGGAAAACTGGATATCCACATGCAGAAGAATGAAACTAGCTATGCATCTCTCACCATTCACTAAAATCAACTCAAAAAGGATTGAAGACTTAAGTATAAGACATGAAACTGTCAAATTAGTAAGAGAAAATATAGGTGAAACATTTCAGCAGTTAGGTCTGGGCACAGGCTTTATGAACATGAGTCCAAAAGCACAAGCAGCAAAAGAAAATATAAACAAGTGGGGCTACATCAAACTAAAAAGCTTCTGCACAGCAAAGGAAACAATCAACAGAGTGAAATGACAACCTACGAAGTGGGAAAAATTTTATTAACTGTGCATCTGACAAGAGATTATTATCCACAATATACATAGAACTCAAGCAAATATTCAGTAAAAAACAAATAACCCAATTAAAAAATGGGCAAAGGAGCTGAATAGACATTTTTCTAAGGAAGACATACAAATGGCCAACAGGTACATGAAAAAATGCTCAACATCACTAATCATTAGGGAAATGCAAATTAAAACTACATTGAGATGCCACCTCAACCCAGTTAGATTGGCTATAATCAAAAAGACAGTGAATAACAAATGCTGGCGAGGGTGTGGAGAGAAGGGAACACTCCTACACTGTTGGTGGGACTGTACATTAGTACAACCACTATGGAAAACACTATTGATGTTTTTCAAACAACTACAGATAGATCTTCAATATGATCCAGCAATCCCACTTGTGGGTATATACCCAGAAGAATGGAAATCATCATGTTGAAGGGATACCTGCACTTGATGTTCATCACAGCTCTGTTTACAATAGCCAAGATATGGAACCAACCTAAATGTCTATTGATGGATGATTGGATAAGGAAACTGTGGTATATATACACCATGGAATACTACTCTGCCATAAAAAAGAATGAAATACTCCCATTTGCAACATCATGGATGACCCTGGAGAAACTTATATGGAGTGAAATAAGCAAAGCACAGAGGGATAAATACCACATGTACTCACTCATATGTGGGAGCTAAGAGAGAAAGAAGGAAGGAAATACCCCAGTAGTGCATTGGTCTTGCAGAGGGAGAGAACATTCCTTGGGCTACAAAGTGGAGGGGGGGGAGGGGGAAGGAGAAAGTGGGGATAATTGGGTAGGGGACACGGGGTACAAAAGCAATTTTTGGTAATGAGTATGCTTCCAGTATGAATCTGGCCCTCACATCATGCCATGAGGGGTGACAATCAGCATTGTATCTCATGAATATTCATAATAAAATAAATTTTAAAAAATATATTATTTGGCAGTAAAAAGAAATGAAGTAATGATACATGCTATAACATGGAATAATTTTGAAAACATTATGCTAACTGAAAGAAACCAGTGACATAGAACTACATACTATAATATTTATGGGGATACTTCAAAAAGTTAATGTAAAATATAATTGGAAGTTGATGCAAATCTTTCTATGATCTTTTTGAAGACTCCTCATATATGAAATGCCCAGAATAGGTAAATCTACAGAGGATGGGCGTTAGTGGGTAATAGCTAAGGAGTATGGAGTTTCTTTGGGGTGTATTCAAAATATTCTAATATTAGATTGTGGTGATGGTTGCACGATTCTGTAAATATACTAAAAATCATTGGACTGTACACTTTAAGTAGGTGAATCTTATGGTACGTGAAACACATCTCCAAGCTATTAAAAAAAAATACAAGTGAAAATACCTTAAAGTTTCCTTTAATTCTCATTTTCATTGGTCGTTCAATCTTCAAATGAATTAGACCTCAGCTCAATTTTTTTTTAATTTTATATTGTCTGTCACATTGAATTGGTTTGTCTTTTATCTTATAACAATAAAGCATAATAAAGCATAATATAAGTGAATACTAAGTGACATGCTAATTTTTAGAGAAAAGAAAAACTGGTTACAAAAATCACAAAGCTTTATGAATTGTAGAAAATTTAAATGGGGCACATCTTTAACTGAAGAAAGTATATTTCAATTTATGTTTGAATATAGTTGACTGAAAATGAAGATTATTTGGAAGCTATTTTATAAAGAATGCATGTGTACAATTTGGAAATTATAGCCTTTAAAATCTTTAAAACTTTTCCTCTAGGAAGAGTTACTTATCTATATCCATGGTGCACCATAACCTAGATTAAGACAGCCTTAATAACAGAAGTTCTGCTTCTCCTCCTTCTCTCTTTCTTCCTCCTCTTTCTCCTTTCTTCACAATCATTGTCATTTATGGAGTGCTTGCTATGTGCCAAACACTATGCTTGGTGCTTTAAAATCTGCATTTCATCCTGCAACAGCCCCACGAGGTAGATAATATTATTATCACCATTTTACAGATAAGGTGTGATTCACCTCATTGTCCAAGTTCACACAGCTAATAAGTGATGAAATGGAGAATCAATCCCAGGTCAACTGACTTCAAAATGAATATTTCCTGTGTAGGGAAGCACAAGGTCTTTTGGCAAACTAATTAGCTGTATGGTCATTACAAATGAATATTTGAATATTTATTTTATCTGTAGGAACAAAATCTGATAAAATCGATTCCAATTACTTTACTTACGCAGGTCCACAAAAACCTTGCCACATCCTGTATTTAGCCTTTTTGTTTTCCTTTTACTAATTTTGCCTATTTTATTTTTACATACATGGGGAATCTCTCGGTCTCTGGCCCAGCAAAACACATTCTTTCCTTTCTCCAAAAGAAACCTTCTTCAAAAAGATTGTTAAACAAATCACCCCATTCTGCCAGCACTTCCCTAAATCCAACTATCTACCCAGACTTTGGATTAATTGAATAGTAGCATGGTTAGGAAGATGGGCTCTGGAGCTAAAACACCTGGATTTGAACCCTGATTCTAATATTGAATACCTTTGTTACTTTTGGGTGAGTTATTTAACATTCTGCCCCTTGGTTTTCTCATCTGTAAAATGAGTATATTAGTAGCACTTACATTGTTGAATTGGGTGTGATAATGACTAAATGAATTATTCGTGTAAAGTATGCAACACAGTGTTTAGCATATTGCAAGAGCTTATTAGATTTTATCTGTAATTAACTATTCAGAAAATGTTATCTGTCCTCCTACATTCTGGATCTTTCCATCCTCTTGGGCTTCTGTCCTTCAGCGTTCCCAGGAACCATGCAGCTCATTGCAAATGCAGACACAGCTGCAGAACAAAGGATCAGATCCTCTCCCTCTGTGTTGAGGGAAGCACAGTGGGAACATTCACCCACACTTGATGAAGACACTGACCACAGAGATTTCCATTAAGCAAATGTGTTGTCCTGTAGCTGTTTCTTTCAAGAAAAGTAATGGTGGATTCTTCAATAAGCACAGGACATTAAACAGATAATAATGAAAATGACAGTGACAACTCTAACATTAAGACCAGTAGACAATGGCTTCCCAAGTTTTCTCCTGACCCTTACTTACAATTTTCCTGTGGTTGAGGTAATTGAACTTCACTTGATTCTAGAGTAAAATATATTTCAAAGTACCACCTTTCCTCCCAAACCTGGAATACATTATCTAATGTAGACTGATGATCCTTCCTGTACTTTTGATAAATTCCCTAGTCAGCAGAAGTAATGTTAATGAAACATGAAGTCAACATTAATTACAGTTAATGAAAAATTAAAACTCTCTTCTAATTACTACGTGTGTCTGACATTTTGCCCTCACTGAAATACACAAGAAAACTAATTAAGGAGTTTAATGCTTCATTTCTCTTTTACTACATTCTTGAAATGGACTTGGCAAAGATTGTCAATAAGTCTAAATCAAACATTCTCTTGAGGGCAGTTTTCAGAATGGGATTCCCACCTGGGATGCATCCATTTCTATTTGAGTAATGCCCACTGAGGGGTGGAGGCATATGTACGATAGTACAGCTGTGGCCTAGAAAGTCACTCGGTCTATATACCGGACAGAAGTTCCTTCCTATCTTTTGTACAATTATTGCACTTTTCCTCTATTCCACTTACAACCTGAAAGATAGTAAATATATGAAAATATGTTTTACTATTTTTCTTTATCTAAAGAAATTTAGGAATTTTTCTATTATAAAGAGAGTTATAGACATATTCAGTTAATAATCTGAAGAACAATTCTGTAAATATAGTAGTCCCCTCTTCTCTGCAGTTTTGTTTTCTGCAGTTTCAGTTACTGGTGGTCAACTGCCATCTGAAAATAGGGGAGTACAGTACAGTAAAATAAGATATTCAGGGAGAGAGAGATCACACTCACATAACTTTTATTACAGTATATTGTTATAATTATTTTATTATTAGTTATTTTTGTTAATCTCCTGCTGTGCCTAATTTATAAATTAAACTTTACCAAAGGTATATAGGTATAGGTAAAAACATAGTGCTTGACTATATACGGTTCAGTACTATCTGCTGTTTCAGGCACCCACTGGGGGTCTTGGAATGTATCCTCTGCAGATAAAGGGGGACTACTTTATAATCTAAACACATATTCCCCTTGAGCCAACCCTCACTGAATATATATCATGCTTATTTAGGGAATAAAAAAGTACACTCAGCCAAGAAGCAACTGTTCAACTTCCTTATCTTAGCTATTTTTATTATTTTATCTGTTCTCTTCTCCTTCAGGTATATCTTAAATTCATTTGTATTCTCATCTTTGTTTTTTCTGACTTTTTGCTGATGGTTTTGTTCATTTGCATCTATTCCTAATTTCCCCTAAACACCACCATTTTTAAATTCTAATCTTCCTATTCTTCCTTCCTGGGTTCTTGTGTCAAATAAAAACAAATCCAAACTTAGATAAGAAGAAACTATTTTCAAAAAGACTATTGCAATATGGAGAAAACTTATTGGATGATGCCCACCCACACTATGGAGAGTAATCTGCTTTACTTAAAGTACACTGATTTAAATGTTAATCTCATAAAAAAAAAAAAAAAAAAAAAAAACACCTTCACAGAAACATCCAGAACAGTGTTTGACTAAGTATCTGGGTACCATGGCCCAGCCAGGCTGACATATAAAATTAAGCATCACACACTGTTAAGAGGGAATATTCTGCATTTGAGTGCTTATTCAGACTTGGGGCAAGCCAAAGTCCAAGAACCTGTATGTAGGAGAGAAGTCTGATTAAAACATGGTAAAGACAAAGCAGAGGGTAAGAAATATACAATTATCAGCACTTGGTCACTTTTTTTCCTTCAAACTCAATTTTCTGAATATGGTTGTCAAATTCAGTGCAAACTGAGTTAATACATGAACAGACTTGTATGTTTGCTATCAGAATTAGCAAAATTCAAAACTTCTAGCTTTGTTTCCTGATATATTACACGAGATAAGAGCATTGGAGGAAGGAGTTCACTGAGGAACTATTTTGAGGGGAAGACATTTCAGTAGGTTAGGTAAGGAAATTAAAACAGAAAGATGTTTTGAAAATTCAATTAAAGAGGCTCAAAGAGCATCAAAATCTCATAAACTTGCAGTGACATTTGATGATAGATTGTCATTGAGGACCACAAATACTTATTCGCTGAACAGTTATTGTGTGTTTACTGTGGACTGGAACTGTGCAAAGCAATGGCAGTTCATATTAAGATTGAAGAAAATGAGGTCTCCTTCCTGACATTGTAGAGGTGACAGTACAGTGGAGAGAGAGACATAAGTCAAATAATCACACATCTCCATGTCACTTCAGTGTCACAAAAGATTAAATTGCTCACTTTCATGTATATGTGTGTAAGCATGCATATAAAGGTATACATTTAATATGTGTTATAAAATATAAGCTACTAAGTGTTTTATCTTGCAATTTAGTAAAGGTATTAATATAATCTCTAACTGTGAATTACAAAACTGTTCGCAAGGCTGGAAGGAAAAAAAAAAACTATTCTTTCTTTTAATTACATGATCTTTCATATTTTTCACATGGAATATTTCCTTTGCCTAGAATTCATCTTCCCACCTATGTCTACCTAGCAAAAATCCTACACATCTTTCAAATCACAATTCAAATGTCACATTCTCTGGAAAGTTTTCCTTTATCACTGTTTAGGCAGTTAATTGTTCCTTAATCTGTGTTTCCATAGCACTTTGCATACAGAGCTTTTTATTTCTTTTCATGTGGGTTTTATTTATTTTTTTACTTGTACGTCTTTCCTACCAAACTATGACCTGCTTTAGAACTGCAGCCATGTTTTATTGAACTTTTGCAAATTAAAGCCTATCACAATGTCTGCTGATACATAAGAAGCATGTAGAATAAGTCAATAAATAAATCAGCATGTCTTCAAATTGAACTATATGTTGCTTAGATGTTTGCAATGTTTATCAGTCAGAATCACCTGGGTTATGGTGCAGAAACAGGCTTTAAACAACAAAGGTCTATTTATCCTTCACACTTCATGTACATCATGGATCTCTAGGGAGGATCTGATCATCATAATCACTTAGGAACCAAAGTTTACAGAGAAGCCACTGTCTTGAATTTTGCTAGTCACCATGATCAAAGAAAAAATAAATGTTTAAAGGGTTTCACACAGCAATAAAATGTTGGTCCCAGAAGGTAGACTTGTCACTTCTACTCACAATCCATTGGCAAAGCTGGTCATCAGGCCACACCCAATCATAAGGGGGCCAAGAAAATGTAATTGTATCATTTGCCTGGAATAAAAGAGCCAGAAATATTCAATAAGCAGCACTAATGACTGCTGTACTTGCCAATCAGCAATAAATATATTTCTTGGATTCAGGAAGCATCTTGTGCATCACTGGATAACATGTTTAAAACTCATAAGATAAAGTAGAAAGAGAATAAATCATGGGATGCTATATTCAAATTCAGCCTAAAAGCACTGTCTTTTCTATAGCACTGTAAATTAAAATTTTAATATTCCCTAATTTTCAAGATTGTTATTTTAAAATATCTTATGCTTTTTGCTCCAGTTCATATCAATTTTTTGAGCCACTAACTTTGCTAGAGTTTAATAGTAGTCAGTAAAGATTCCAAAAATATTGTTGTGAGAGTATCACAAAGTAATCACAAAACACTAATGTTTTATTTTGAGACCAATCTAACAAATAGTTAACCTATCCCCCTTTTCATCAGACACTCATTTAACTGCTCTAAATTAACTGTATAGGATTCAGTGTTGGAGTTTGACCTACTTAAACAATTAACCAAAGCAGGGAAGGGTTAGTAGATAAGATCATAGAAACCAAATCCTGGAGAAAACAATGTCTACTTCTTTCCCCAATTAGTTGGCACCATTTCAAATAATGGAAAAAAGAGAAGGGAAATACCTTCTCCCCAAAATATTTTACAAATATGATAATAGGATAAGGGAGTCTGATACAGTGGAAATAGCCCTAGACCTGGCTCTAGAAGACCTGATTTTAGTCTCAGCCCCTATGATTACCAGCTGTGTGATTTTGAAACTTTCTCTAACCTCTTTAAGCCTCAGTTTTCTTTTCTGTGAAATGGGAATATTAATACTTGCCTACCTCTCTCCTAGGACTATTTTAAGACTCATTTGAGACAATGTATATAAAGGATCTTTTGAAACTTTAAACTACAAATGTCATGTTCTTATTTTGATTTATATAACAAGTATACCTCAAAAAACACTTAGGACTCTAGGATTAGATTCCACAATTGTCCTAAATATTTTATTTTATATGTGAAATGATATTTATTGAATTGACATGGATCCACATACAATCCCTATTGCTGAGAGTTGCTTATGGGAGTTTATTTATTTTTTAAAATTTATCAGTATACAATGTAGTTGATTTTTGTGGCCCTTTACCAAAGAATGATATCTATTGATAACTTATTTAAAATCAGAAACCAAAGAATGAAACTATTTTGTATGAAAATTATAGTGATAGATACATGACACTATGCATCTGTCAAAACCCAGAGAAACTTATAGTACAAAAAGTGAACTTTAATGTATGCAAAATTTAAAATGTCATTTAGGAAGTGAGCTGATCACAGGATGAAATGCACAATGCAACAAAACAATCTAACTGTATTAGCAATTTATGAAACTGATACGGACAGCCCAGAAAAGGTCGAACCCACGCCTCCACTTCTGCTTTTCATTCTGCTTCTGTAACACCTCCCACTTCTTGCATCAGCCTAGCCCCTGCTGCATGGTTTCTGAGAAAACAAAACCTAAAACCCCAGAAGAACGTGCCCTATATAACCCCTTGCATGTCCTGAATAGGCACTCAGACTTCGGAGTGTGAACTCCTCTGGGCCTACTGGCATAATAAAACTGAGTTCTCCAACCCTCCAAGTGACACTTGGTTTCTTGGCAGCCTGTCTGCTTCTGTTCCCATAACATTTCTGGTTCCCTGACTGGAAAACCAACCAGACTGGCCCTTTGAGCCACCGGCCCAGGAAGGAGCCACCCTTGGAGTGGAGGAGCCTCAGCTTTCGAACGAGGTGGCACCACCCAAATGCTTTCTTGGGTCCTCCTTCACTGAGACTTGGATGACCCCAGGGCGACCAGCCTCAGTGGAGTCAGTGGAGGAACAGACTAACTCATACCCAAGAACTTCAGGATCAGGTAAGGTCCCGGGACTCAGACCCAGTTTAGTTCAGTCTTGCCTCTGGGCCGAACGAGAACTTGATCACCTCCCACAGTCACCTTGCCAGAGACTGCCAGTTCAATCAGGACCTCCTGAGGGGGGAAGACTGTTTTAAACTCCGAGTTTCTGTGTGAGTGAATGAACCTCTGCGGTGCCAAGGTGACTATGCCGCGGCACCTGAGTAGGTTCTAACTGCAGCCGTGGTCACGTCATATGGCACAACGGTGATTCCATTCCCTGGGGACTGCGACCAGGCCCGGGATTTATACGAGTACACCTTAGCCAAGACAGACCTGACATTCCCACAAGGGATGTGGCCAGGCAGACATCTGAATGGTTCTTCCTCTCTGAGGAGGGGCACCCCACCCTTGTTTGTGTGTATCACCGCTGCAGAGAGGGCAACACAGGAGGCTTATGGTAGAGTCCCCAAGGCACCTAATGTCTGGCTGCCCCCTCTGCCCCAGACAACGTGGCAAGAACTTTTTTGAGGCCTTAAGTAATCAACTCTTTGCTCATTGGGTGTGGGAGCTCCTTTGCTGCCTCGTCCTCCCACACACAAGGTTCCCTTTCTGCCTCCATGGCACCAGACTGACTACCTCACCTCAGTCCCCAACCTCCCCACAATCTGTTATGGAGGCATTGATGGGTCCTCAGACCCATGAGAAGTCTTTGTCCAAAGCCCCCTCTCCTACCTCCACACTCACTTGTTGCTACCCCTATTCTGTCAATGTCCCCCACCCCGCACCACAGACCTTAAGTCCCTGCAGGACCTGACCACTTGGGTCTTCCTCTCTCCCCTCTTCAAGAGGGCCCAGTCGGAACTCCTTGCCTTTGAAGGGTGGTGACACCAATGCTACTTAGGATACCAGGTGCAGTGGCACAAACACCATCACCTCCCTCACCATCATGGGGGGACCACTTCTAAACCCACTGTCCTGAAGGGTATGCTCAAAAACTTCAAGAAGGGTAACTCGGGGGACTATGGGGTCAAGTTGACTCTCGGGATGCTCTGAACCCTTTGCAAACTTGAGTGGCCCACCTACAACGTAGGATGGCTGTCAGAGGGAACTCTCTCCCTCCCGACCATCAAGGCCGTATATGGGGTAGTGACATGGGACCCCAGCCACCGGATCAATTCCCTTACATTGATTCCTGGCTATAAATTGCCCAAACCATGCCCCCCATGGGTCTGATTCTGCATACACAAGGGACAGTGTAGGGTCTTAGCAGTGTGCTCACTCTGAGACCAATGGCCCATGAGAAACCCAAAGCCTATCTTCCAAGGAGCTGAAGATGATGAGCCACTGCCTCCGCCATATGCCCCTACTGACTGCTGGACAGTCCCCTGGCATCAGTCCCATCATTCCCACAAACACTGCCAGCTCCCTCTTCCCCAACCATTCCCGAGCCAATGGGAAGATGCCTCTGCTCCACACAGCAACCTCCAGCCCTTCAGATACCCCTTTGGGAGACCAGAGGCCCACATTAGATCAACCTGGCTGGCAGCATCCAGCTGGGTGTACCAACCTTCTGAACTGGAAACACCACACTACACTTTTCAGCACTGAGGAGTGACAATGCATCCTGATGGCGGCACAACAATGGCTCCAAGAACAAGCAACTGCTGGCACCCTGGACCCTGAAATACAGGCCAGAAATGCAGCCCCTGACATCCCACCAGTGTGGGACTTCAATGTTGGAGAGGAGAAACAGCCTCTGATGATATCAGATAGCTGTCCTCCGTGGACTAAGGGCCAGAGTGAAGAAGCTGACCAACATGTCCAAAACCACCATGGTGGCTCAGAAGTCTGACCAGCCACCTGCAGAGTTCTATGAAAGGCTGTGCAAAGCCTTCCAGGTCTATACGCCATTTGACCCCAAGGCAACAGAGAACCAATGAATGGTCAATACAGCCTTTGTATCCCAGTCTTGAGCCAACATCTGATGCAAACTCTAGAAATTAGAGGGCTTTGCTGGAATGAACAAAGAACTAATGGATGAGATATACTCCAGCAGGCCTGATCTGACAGACACGCCCTTGACTGACCCAGACATAGAACTGTTCACAGATGAGAGCAGCTATATCCAAGAAGGACAACGAAGAGCCGGATACATATAACTACTCATGAAAGAGTTATAGAGGCAAAGCCCTGCCTCAAGGTCGATCAGCACAGTGAGCAGAACTATGGGCACTAATCCAAACACTCAGATACTTGAAGGAAAAACTGGTCAATATCTATACTGATTCCTTACATGTCCATGGGGCCATATACTAGGAAAGGGGGCTATTGTCAGCAGGGGGAAAGACAATTAAAAAAAAAAAGAAGAGATCCTCCAACTACTCAAAGCAGTATGGGAGCCTACTCAAGTGGCTGTCATACACTGCAGAGGACACAGAAAGGGAGTGACAAAATCAGTAAAGGAAACTGGCTGGTAGACTGAATGGCCAAAAGACCACCTGCCCAAACAGAACCTGCTATGGATTTGAGCAATGCTGCCAAAATCATGCAATGCCACACCCAAGGTCCTGGAAGCCACACTGAGCCAATACTACTTTATAAGTAGGCTCCCCTCACTCTGTGTCCAGATCAGTTACCAATGCCTGACATGTACCTGGAATAATGCCAGACAGAAATCCAAGCCGCCTCCAGGTGTACAGACAACTGGGACTGTACCATCTGAAGACCTAGTAGTAGGCTTCACTGAAATAAGGTGATGCAGAGGCTAGTTTTAATCTGCTCCTTCACCAGATGGGTCAAGGGTCTGCCAACCAGTACCAAGTAAGCATAGAAGGTAGCCAGAGTCCTCCTAAAGGAATTTATACCGAGGCATGGGCTGCCACTAACTATGGGATCCGACAATGGGCCAGCCTTCATGTCAGAAGTTGTTCAGACTTTGGCCAAGACACTAGGAATCAAATGGAAACTCCATGCGGCATATAGGCCACAGAGCTCAGGGAAAGTTGAGTGCATGAATCAGACCCTCAAGACCACTTTAGCTAAGCTATGCCAGGAAACAAAGTTGCCTTGGGTAGCCTTACTCCAGGCCCAATGCATGCCAGGGCCTTCGGGGTATTCCCCCTATGAGGTCATGTATGGGAGGCCACCCCCAATTGTAGCCAAACTGAAGGGAAACCCCCAACATTTGGGGGAACTAGGGTTATCCCAACATTTGTAAGCTCTAGAAAAAACTCCGTCAGATCATAAGGGAAGTACTAGAACAGGCCCCTATTCCTTTAGGGAACTGGACATACCCTCATCAGCCTGGGGATATGATCTGGGTCAAAGACTGGAAAAAAGATCTCTCCAGCCTGTCGGGACAGGCCCCCACATGGTTGTTCTAACCACTCCCACAGCAAAGTTGCAGGTCTCGTGCCCTGTATCCACCACACGTGGGTCAAAAAGGCAGCTGTACCAGATGACACAATGCTCTGGACCATAAAGATTGACTCCACAAACCCACTCAAGGTCCGACTCCAGAGGTTACTGAACAACAGCCCTGCCCTGGTCACTCTGGAAGCTGACCAGTCAATGCATGGCTGAAGCTTGAGGATCTCCAATGAGGGAGTGTGCCCCTGAAGAAATTGCTGGACTTTGTTTTTTAAGACTAGTGGTATTTGCATTTGTTTTGATTTTCTGTTGTGTATACCACATCGTTTTTTTCCCTTGTGGCCTGAATATGATGCTCACTCAAAGAACTGAAGAGAGAGCATCAAAGGGTGTAATGACATGGGCAGCCCAGAAAAGCCTGAACCCATGCCTCCACTTCCACTTTTTGTTCTGCTTCTCTAACACCGCCTGCTTCTTGTATCAGCCTAGCGTCTGCTGTGCGGTTTCCAAGAAAATGAAACCTAAAACTCCAGAAGAACGTGCCCTATATAAACCCTTACAAGTCCTGAGTCAGTGCTCAGACTTTGGAGTATGAACTCCTCTGGGCCCACCAGCATAATAAAACTTTGAGTTCTCCAACCCTCCAAGTGATGCTTGGTTTCTCAACAGCCTGTCTGCCTCTGTTCCTGTAACAAAACAACCTCACTGATGGAGGTGGGGGGAAAGGTGCTAACCTCAGTAACTTTGTAAATGACTGGAGACCATAAGACTAAAAGCAGAAAGCATTGCACTGTACTCTAGTTGGTAAAGGTGTTTCCTTTATGGCTATGTGTTAACAATTCTGAAATCATTATACATATATACTGGGATTGTGCAAACAAATAAGTGAATGGTGGATGATGAAAGTCAGGGTTCTCACTGCTAAGTAAGATAGAATGAACACTTACGAACTACATAATGAGCACATGTAACCATATGACAGTGGAATAGAGTTAGAGACATCAGTATAAACTCATGTTTAGCTTAATATAGAAAATGATTGATAAACATAGAAATAATTACAGATACATTTGTACACATGGGTTGGTATAAACATATATTTCCAAACTCTGCCCGCTGAGAATGCCTAAAAGCAACAACACCCCAGTAGCAACAAGCACATCTAGTATCCAGAAATTGATTTCTAATGCTATTTTCTTGTAAAAAGAACCAAGGCTCCTTGGAAAAATGGCTGATTCTAGGACTGGGTAAAGAAATATACAAGATGAGTTTAGACTATCTAATAGTGCCAGAAAGAAAGGAAATGCTCAAAAAATAAAACAACGGGAGTATGTCAAGTCAACATGGGAGCCAAGTGAAAGGTCTCAATGGCCAAACCTGGAAAAATTTGAGCAATTAAATAAAGTATTGAACTATAGCCCAAAGTATAAAATAAATATCCATGTATCCATACTAATATAAATAAGCGATTAAATAAATAATGGGAAGGGGGGAATAAACAATCTTCCATGCAGAAGAACTCCAAACCACTTATGTAGATACTCTGCCATAAAGGTGGGTGAACATCACTCCCCACTTCTTAAATGGGGGAGCCACAACCCACATTCATAGAAGCAACATTATTCACAATAGCCAAAAGGTGGAAAGGTGGAAGCAACCCAAATGTCCATCAACAGATGTAAAGATAAACAAAATGTGACATAAAGATACAGTGGAATATTACTCAGTCTTTAAAAAGGAAGGAAATTCTGACACATTCTACAACATGTGAACCTTGAGAACATTTTGCTAAGTGAAATAAGCCAATCACAGAAGGACAAATCTCATATTATATGACAATTTTTTTCATGTAATAATTTTATTTTATTAAGGATTATGGATTACCTTTTGTGAAGGAATTTTTAATGTCAAGGCTGTCTTCATGGCAAATTCTGTTAATAGGATGCATTTGTGACCTTGGTATTAATACAATCATGCAAAGCACATAAAAGAATCATACTTGTCATTTAAGCACTCTTCCCGTCCCAAGCCCATCCTCTTTTGGTGAAGTAATTAACAGTTGCAAATTCAATTAGGGCAGAGAACACAAGTGCTTAACAAACAGCAATAAACCAGTCCATGGCCGTGGCATAAGCCACTTTGGGGAGAGAATTCTAAGCATTGATGCCTAGAGTTGTCATTGTCAACACAGTGGTTACTCCAAACACAGTTCTTGCAGGCACAGATTCTCTGTTAATCGAGAATGACACTTGGGAGAGAATGACAGTCATGGTGCAGGCAGATATGTCTGAATCACAAAATACCCAATTTTGCTTTTCAAATGGAAATGAGCTGTCATTATGGTATATTCACCTGTACTGGATTTAATTGTCTCCTTCCCAATTGATTGGCCCAGTAGATTGTACTGATTTAACCTGGAGCCATCAGGAGCAATCACCTGTACTGAATCAGATGCAATGTAAGTCCAAATATATGTTACTTCTGAGGTTGTAACATATTACCAATTTTCAGAGGACATGAATGAGCATCCATTGGAAAATCCTCCAAGTGCATTGGACATTCAGCTTGAACTGTAAGCCTCACTGTATACAGCAGAGTCCCATCATCCTGGATTTGAAGCAGCTTATTTGGCATTGTCATATTATGAGCTACTGACTTTTTCCCATTATGAAAGAAAGTATCTGGAGCCCAGATTTTGCTAGCCATTAAATTGTTAAGTCGAAGGATATTCATAGGACCTTTAAATTTTAAACGTTCATCTTTCCACTTTTGTCAAAAGAAAATGTCTATTGCATATTCAGCCTCTGAGGTTGGGAAGTCCAAAGTCCACCTGTGGTGGCAACAGTGAACCGGGGGTCTCACATTGCAAGATGATGGAAGCAGAGAGAGCCTATTATATGACAATTTTAAAGAAATGTGGTGATACATAGTAACTTTATTCCAAAGAGTACAATATAAAAAGAAGGGAGAAAAAAGAGTGACTCTAAGCAGTAGAGAAATGTGACAAACACTACCTGAGCCAGGTGATCAAAGTCAATACCATCAGTGATGCATGTGCCATTAAGATGATGTAATAAGAATGGCACTTTATCTCTGTGGTCTTCCTTCCAATAAACCTATAATCCCAGTCTAATCATGAGAAAAACATCAGCAATTCTAAAATTGAAGATATTCTACAAAATACCTGACAAGTACTTCTTTAAACTATAAAGATCATCAAAACAAGGAAAGCCTGAGAAATTGCCACAATCTAGAGAAACCTAAAGAGACATGATGACTAAATGTAACGTGGTATGCTAAATGGGATCCTGGAACAGAAAAAGGACATTAGCAAAAACCTAAAAAAAATCAAGTAAAGTAGGGTATTTAGGTAATAATAATATATCAAGATGGTTTCATTAGTTGTGACAAATATATCATAGGAATGTAAGATGTTAACAATAGAAGGAACTGCATACTGGATATATGGGGACCCTTTATACTATTGTTACAACTTTTCTGTAAATCTAAAACTATTCTAAAATTTAAAACATTTATTTTTTTAAAAAGCAGACAATACAGATTCATGGCTCCCCACCTCATGACATATACATTTATCTGTGATATTTTAGCCAGGAAAAAAACATGTCTTGATATATTATGCCCATTGTCTTCAGTATTAGCAACAGAATTCAGTATAACTTCAGGGAGAACAAGCAACTTTGTTCAGTACTTTAAGGGATACTGAAACAATACCATTTTACTGGTTCCTCTCTCTTTTTCTAGAACCTATATTTGTGTTTAGCCATAATGAAAATATAAACGGTCTAAATATGTTCTATTTTAAAAATTATCTGTAAGGGGGGCTTTATGCTATGATCATAGCAGCTGATATATCTCTCGCATGTATGGCCAGGCAACTTACATAAATTATTACATTCTTTTAATCTTTCACATGGACCTGTGAGGTGGGTGCTATCATCATCACCATTGTAGAGATGAAGAGAATGAAGCCTCAGAAAAGTTTAAGCTCTGTTGTAGTGTGAACTGGCCCCCTCCCCAAGATGTCAGGTCCTAATCTCTCGAATTCGTTAATGTTACCTTATATGGAAACAGGGTCTTCATAGATGTAATTAGAATATAAAAGATCTTAAGAAGGGGAGATTATCCTATATTATCTAGGTGGGTCCTAAATTCAATCACAAGTATCCTTATAAGAGGGAGACAGTGGCAGATTTGAAACAGACAGAGGAAAAAACAATGTGACCACAGAGGCAGAGATCTGAGTGATGCAGACACAAGCCAAGGAATGCCAGCAGCCACCAGAAGATGAAAAAGGCAAGGAATGGATTTTCCCCTCAAGCCTCCATAAAGGAATGCAGCCCTGTCAACATTTTGATTTCAGTCCAGAGATAGTGATTTCAGACCTCAGCCTCCAGAACTGTGAGAAAATAAATTTCTTTTGCTTTAATCCACTAAATTTGTGGTAACTCATTACAGCAGCCATAGGAAACTGATACAAGCACCTCTGACCAAATTCACAGTTAGTAAATGGTGGAACTGTTTTCTCAACTAGGCTTTCCACCTCCAGAGCTGGTATGTCTATCCACCATGCTATTCTTCTTCTTAAGACTCAAAAAAAAAAAAAAAAAGAAAAGAAAAAGAAAAACCCACTATATAAACCACTTGGATACACAGAAAAGTTAGGGTTCACATGATATTTTTCCTAATCTCAGGGCCCATATGATACTCGTTTGTTTTACAAATAGGTACTATTTTATTTTCAAAGTACAAAGAAAAGACTGCCAAGAAAAAAATGTTTTTCTGGAAATTGCCAAATAAAAAATTTCTATTTTCACCCACTTCTAGTACTTCAGATTTCCACACAGCTGTAGTGTATGTTCACTGATTAGGCACATAAAAGTAGGTAACTTTCTTCCCTCATGCCTACAGATATATAAAGCAAATTAAGTCAAAATGTCAATTTGTCCCCTACTAAACACCTATACTTGGAATTTTATTTATTTATATAAAACATCATATTCATTCCCAGAAAAAAGCAGGTAAAAGTTGAATGCTTTTTTTCATTTCAAAAAAATAGTCCATTGAATACAAATGGACTGTTGGATAACTCTCATGAGCTTATATGTAAAAACAAAAAAGACATTAACCAATGCCCTGGAAGTCTCTTTGCAACTGCTGTTTAAAATATACCGAAATCTTGTTAATCATTTTCATTGTTAATCATTACCACCTATCATTACATAGTATTATCTAAATTACACAGACTTTTTACATATTGTTATGATTTGAATCACTCCTCCAGAACTCATGTTGAAATTTAATTGCCATTGTAATGAAGGAACTTTAAGAGGAGATTAGGCCATAAGAGCTCCACCCTCATGGGTGGGATTAATGCTGTTATAATGCTGTTCAACTCCTTTTTGAGTCTTTGCCCTTCTACCTTCCACCATGTTAGAACATGTTGTTCCACCTCTCAGGAGGATGCAGCAACAAGGCCCTCGTTAGATGCTGGTGCCTTGATCTTGGACTATCTAACCTCCAGAACTGTGAGAAAATAAATTTCTGTTCTTTATAAATTACCCAGTCTCGGGTATTCTTTTATAGTTGTGCAAAATAGACTAAGACTGAAATTAATACCAGAGAGAGTGCCAGGAGAGTGGAGCAGTGCTATAACAAATACCTGAAAATGTGGAAGTGCCTTTGAAACTGGGTAATGGGTAGAGGCTAGAACAGTTTTGAAGTGCAGACTAGAAAACACCTATATTACCATAAGAGGAGCATTAAGGGCAATTCTGGGTAGAGCTCAGACAAAGAGAAGAACTGTAGGGAAAGTCTGAAACTTCTTAGAGATTAGTGAAGTGGTTGTGATGAGAATGTTAATAAAATATGGATGGCAAAGACCATTCTGATGAGGTCTTAGAAAGAAATGAGAAAAAAGATATTGGAAACTAGAAGAATGGCCATTCTTGTTATAAAGTGGCAAAGAATTTGGCTGAATTATTCCGTGTCCTAGGACATTATGGAAGACAGAATTTAAAAGCAGTGAACTATGATATCTAGCTGTAGAAATCTCTAATCAAAATATTGAGGGGGTTGAGTGGCTTCCCTTAACTGAATATAGTAAATATGAGAAGATAGAAATGATTTAATAACATAATTTATAATTAAAAGGAATGCAGAATGTAAAGATGCAAAAAATTTACAGCCTGGCCATGTAAAGAATAAAAAAGCATTTTTAGGAGAAAAAAACAAGGGATTGGCAACTGGCCATTTGATAAGAAGATTAGTATGGATAGAAGGAAGCCAGGTGCTATTTATCAGAACAATGAGAGAATGACCACAAAGGCATTTCAGAGATCTTTGATGCTGCCCCACCCATTACAGGCTCAGAATGCTAGGTCTTTGAGGGCAGAAAAATTTTGAGTGAGAGGTCCAAGGCACCTGGGGGACCTCAGGGATCACTGTCAATGGTCATTCCAAGTGTCTGCTCCCTGCATTCAAGTGCATTGCTCCTCTGCCACCCCAGCTGTAGCTCAAGTGACCTCAGGTGTGGCTCTGGTTGCTGCTTCAGAAGGTACAAGCTATAAACCTTGGCGGCATCCACGTGGTGCACAGGGTGTACAAACTGTGGAGGCATAGCTGCCTTCACCTAGATTATAAATCATGCCTCAGAGACCCACTGCAGGAGCTGAGTCACTGCAAAAAGTCCTCACTAGGGTAATGCCTGGTGGGGCTATGGGAGTGGGACCGCCTCAGAAACCCCAGAATTATAGATCCCAACAATATGAAACACTAGTCTGAGATAGCTGCAGGCATAAGATTCAAGCCTGTAAGAGCTGTTGTGTGGGCTGTACCCAGCAAAGCCAAAGGGGTGGGGCTGCCCAAGGTATTAGGGGCCAAACCCTGACCTGATGTGTTCGAATGGTGGGACATGGAGTCAAAGAAGATTATTTTCCAGTCTTAGGATTTAATGTTGTTTTCCCTCTTAGGATTGGACTTTTACCCTTTTTGCCAATTTCTCTCTTTTGGCATAGGAATGTCTACCCTATGCCTATCCCACCATTGTATTTTGGAAGCACATAACTTGTTTTGATTTCACAGGCTCACAGCTAGAAGGGAATTTGCCTCAGGATGAATCATAACTTAAGTCTCACTCATGATGTTTAGATGAGACGCCTTTTAGACTTCTGAGTTGATGTTGGAACAAGTTAAAACTAGTGGCACTATTGAGATAGGATGGATGCATTTTGTATGTGAGAGGAACATGAGTTTTGAGGGGCCACTGGTGGAAAGCTATAATTTGAATATTTGTCCCCTACAAAATTCATGTTGAAATTTAATTGCCATTGTAACAGTATTAAGAAACTAGAAGAATGGCCATTCTTCTAGTTTGAACATGAGTTTTGAGGGGCCACTGGTGGAAAGCTATAATTTGAATATTTGTCCCCTACAAAATTCATGTTGA
Organism: Galeopterus variegatus; assembly: GCF_000696425.1. Taxonomy (NCBI): domain Eukaryota; kingdom Metazoa; phylum Chordata; class Mammalia; order Dermoptera; family Cynocephalidae; genus Galeopterus; species Galeopterus variegatus. Next base: position 379,056 of record NW_007727653.1, read on the forward strand.
AATTTAATTGCCATTGTAACAGTATTAAGAGGTGGGACCTTTAAGAGGTGATTAGGCTATGAGGGCTCCATCCACATGGGTGGGATTAATACTTTCATAAAAAGACAAGTTCACCCCCTTTTGCCTCTTTGCTCTTCCATCTTCTACCTTGTAAGGATGCAGTGATCCTCCTCTTCAGAGAACACAGCAAAAAAGCTTTCATTAGATGCTGGCACCTTGATGTTGAACTTCTCATCTTCCAGAACTATGAGAAAATAAATTTCTGTTCTTTATAAATTACCCTTTCTCAAGTATTCTGTTAGAGCAGCAATAAAACAGACTTAGACACATACATTATCTTATTCATCCTCACAACAATCCTTTTAGGTAAGCAATGAAGAGTAATATATTTATTTTTGCCCACTGTTCAGATATATTTATCTACATTCTATGGATTATGCTAAACTAATCAATCTTCAGTAATCTTCCCAGGTTACATGGTTAGTAAGATACACAATTGGGACTATAACTCAGGTCTTCTGAATCTCAAACCATTCTCTTTCTGTTACTATGAAAACAACAACAGCCTTAAGATAATAAAACACTGATTATCCAGACACAACTAATTGTAATCCTTAGTAATCACATTTTCATTTTATTCTATACTGTTTTTAAGAGGAAGAGCCATGTTGATAATTACCACATAAAGATATAAAACACAATAAAATAATTTACTGCAGATGCTGGGATCTAAATGTTATGTATTCACACCAAATCTCTTAAAACAGTCTGATATACAGGTACAGTCTTGTCTACAAATGATTTATGTTAAGAATTATGGCCAAAAAAAAAAAAAAAAAAAAAAGAATTATGGCCAAAGTCCTTGCAAAATGCTCACTCACTGAAGAAAAAAAAAGAATCAATTACCTTCACTAGACTACCATTACTGAGGCAGAAAAGTGGATCAACACAACTAAAATATGTTTAAAATGTTTTCAGTAGCAAGAAACAAAATTGTTAAATTTTTAATACTCATATAGGCAAAAACTCTGTTAACCAGAATGCACTTTTCCCAGCATTTTTAAGTGTATTGAAATTTTACAATAATACTTTTCATATAGTATCCTAAATCCATCTGATTTTTTAAAAAACACTACCTCCACATACAGCCACATTCTGTGGTATGAGGGGTGAGGACTTCAATATATGAATTTGTGGAGGGACACAATTCAACCCATAACAGCTCTCAAATTTTAAACAAAATAAAGGTAAGTAATAAGCTTCAAAATATATTTGAATACACTTGGTTTATTATGAACTGAGGTCTAAGGTATTTACCTTTTAGTTTTAAATTAGCAGCACTAATTAAATATTTAAAACTCTCTATTTCAATTATTTCTGTACCTCCATCAATGCTAAACCTATTTTAACCTTTTAATTTGAAATAAATTTAGATTTATAAAAATGTTGCAAAAATAGTCTGCAGTGTTCCCATATACCCTTCACACAGCTTCCTCCATTGTTAATATTTTACATAATAATAGTACAATTATCTAAACCATAAAATTAAAGTCCATTCAACACTACTAACTAAACAACACACTTTGTTCAGATTTCACAAGTTTTTCCATTAACGCCCTTTTTCTGTTCAAGAATCTTAGCTGTTATGTCTCCTTGATCTCTTCTAACTTGGCACAGTTTCTAAGTCTTTCTTTAACTTTCATGACCTTGACTCTTTGGAAGAGTATTAACCAGTTATTTTGAAGAATGCTTCTCATTTTAGATTTGTCTGCTTTTTCACTATGATTCAATTTAGATTATGAATTTTGTGCAAGAATACAGCAGAAGTGAATCTGTGCCCTATTCAGGGCACCTTACCAGCAGGTATGTGATATCACTATGTCTCATCACTGGTGCTGTTAACTTTGATCTCTTGCTTAAGGGCTTACTACTTGTCAGGCATTGGAATAAGCACACTGAGTTGATTATCTTGTTTAATTCTCACACAACCCCATATATTACATAATATTATTATCCACAGTTCTTATTTAAAGAAACTGAGTCTCCTAGGGGTTCAGTAACCTGCCCAAATACAGTTAGTGAGTAGTAGAGGCAGAATTTGAATCTGGTCATTCTAGCTCTTGAGCCTCACTCTTAATCCCTATGCACACTGCTTCCTTACCCTAAAAAGTGAGTTTACCCTTCTTTAAAACTCTTATCACTCAATCCCCACTATTATTTCCTCTCAGTTCATCACTATATAGATCATTGGCAGTCCAATCATGAGTTACGGTATCTGAAAATCGTACCTTCTCAATTCAGAGGGGCATAACATGTGAAAATCAGGATTTTAGGTTGTTTCACAATAGTTTCTGAGGGAACCCAAACATTCATCTATGTACATTTGTGTACTCCAATCAAAGCATACTTCATTCATACATATATACATATATATATTTATATATTGTGTATGTGAAGATTATATGTGAATATTATATATGAAGATTATGTTAGTATTATATATAGTATATATTTATCTATACAGATACATATACACATATGCATATACATATGTATTTCTACTTAATTCCAAAGATGGATCTGAGAAAACATCAGCTACTATGACTCCAAAACTCATGCTCTTAACCACTGCTTGATGATTAGAAGGTTCACCTAACAGTCGCATAATGTTAAGGCCCCTAACCAGGGTCTATGCTTGAAGAGATGACTGACCTACCCCTCTTTGCAACTGAGTTGAGAAAAAGGTACTTGTGAACTGGTGTAGAGTTTTGATTTTCTTTTTTTCTTTTTCTTTTTTTTTTTTAAGTTATAAGTATCTTCCAAAACAAAGATAAAAGGGCACTCAAAACCCCAGAGTTTTAAACCATAGCAATGGATGCAATGTTTTGGGTTTAGACATTTCACCAAAACAGATGGTTTTAGTCATTCAAGAGAGTTATAGAAAACAGTGTAAGTCAGAACTCATTGAACCCTTAATTTTAAGCAATGATTACTCATCAATACTAGTTTCCTATGGCTGTTGTAATAAATTAACACAAACTTAGTGCCTTAAAACAGGACAAATATATTATCTTACAGTTCTGGAGGTCAAAAACCAGACCTGGGTTAAAGTCAAGCTGTTGACAGGGCTGCATTCCTTTCTGGACACTCAAAGGAAGAATGTTTCCATGCCTTTTCTGCTTCTAAAGGGCACCTGTACTCCATGGCTCTTGGCCTCTTTCACCATCTCCAAAGCTAGTGATTGCATTTGGACCTCTACTTCCACCATCACATCTACTTCTCTGACTCTTCCACCTGTCTCTTCCATCTTTTAAGATCCCTTATGATTGGATTTATGCCCTGCCCAGATAATCCAGATAATCTTCCCATCTCAAGATCTGTAACCTAAACACATCTGCAAAATCACTATTGTGAAGTAATGTAACAAATTTACAATTTCTGGGGATTAGAATGTTGACATCTTTGGAGGACTATTCTGCCTTCCACATAATCTAACAATTAACAACTATACAAAACAGTATAAATTGAGAAAGGAGTGATTGGATTTAGTGAATCCTAAGAGGCTAGTGTTTTTTATGAAGCAAAACAAGATATGTATCAACTTTAGATTTCTTTCTCTGAACAAAAGCTATGTTAAATTCTGGTAAATTTCTGGAGCCGACTCTAATTTAGTCTGAATTTTTAAAAAGGCCAAGACTCTATTACTAGCTATTTGACATTCTGAGTACATTAAACAACCGTCCCAGTGAGAACACCTGAAAGTGATGGGTAATTTATTTATTTTTATTTTTATTTATTAACGAACATAAAGAAAGTAAGGAATATTCAAGCCAAATTCTAAAAACTTCACCACAATTATTAAATAATTACTGTTTGAAGCACTAATAAATATGAACACGATGTGAAAAAATTTTTTTAAAAAACACAGGTAATAAACTATGAGCAAGATCAGCAGAAAAAATAAAAGTCAAATCAAATCTGCAAAGGATTTAGAAACTGTCAATATAAAATAGCTAGGTTAAACATGTTTAATTAAATAAGTGAAAAGGATGAAAAACTAATAAAGGCCAAAAGACTAGAAAAAATATTGACAAGCATATTTGAAAAAGGACCAAATTGAATTTTGAAAATGAAAAAAAAAAAAATCAGAGAAGGATTTCAAATAACTATAGACCACATAATTTGGTTTAACCTTTTTACTGAAATATACATATTAAATATGCTGGGAAATGATTTTTTAAAAATCCATTTAAAATGGTAGGTGCTAAAGAGATAACGTAGAGACTTCCAGTTCTAGACAAAATATTGTAGACCCACTTATCTTTGCTCATCCTCCTTAAATACAACTAAAAACTGAACATATACAATAATCATGAGGATACTGAAAGGTGGCAAAACAAAGAGACACTGGCTAGGGACCTCAGGAATTGAGGAATGACAGAGCAGTGAGTTCCCTGGGTTTTCTTTTAATCTTCCATATATCCTCGCTGGGTACTTGAGAATCCTGCAACCTGGAACTCCACCAGGTTTAGACAAAAATAAGTCCCCCGAAAATCCAGCTTTCTCCAGCCAAAGACTGGGAAAGAGCACAGCAGGACAGAAACCTTTTTGACAATACCTGCCCTACCTCAGACAGACACCATGCATGATTGCTCTGCCCCCTCAGGAGGTGGTAGCAGAGTGCCCAGGAAAGTGCTTTCCTCCTACAGTGCTTCACTATACCCCACCAGCAGTATAGTGAAGACAAAGCAGGGAGTCTAGACTCCTGGCCCCTCACCTGGTGGTAGTAAATGACCTACAGTGGTACCTTCCATCTCTGCAACAGCAGTGACAGTAGAGAAGTGGCAAAAGGTAAGGGCAGATTTTTTATCCCCTGTCAGTAGTGCTAAGCAGTCTGGGGAGGTGCTTGACTCCCCTACTGGATAAAGTAGGAAGTTTGATATTATGAACTTCATCTGGTAACAATAATAGCAACAGGAGGTGCTTTCCTCTCCCATAGGAGTAATACCTGCAGAGGCAGAGTGGAGAGTCTGGTTTATAGCTATAAAGTAGCAGCAGGGTGCATGGGAAGGTACTTTCCTACCTCACTGGCAGCATAAGTGAAGGCTGAATGGGGAGACTAGACTCCTGCTCCCCAACCAGCAGTAGCAGGTGACCCAGAGCTCTACTTCTATGTGGGCATATTATAACAAGAGAACATATGGAGAGTCTGGATTTGCATCCATCACCCAGTGCTATCAAATGGTATCCACCTCCCTCTCAAACAGAGGGTAAAGGAAGAATATCAGAAAGAAGGGAGGTGGAAAAAAGGATTCTTTATATCTGCATTAAAAAGTTTCAGGAAGACCCCAGAATGACTCAGACCTAAAAGAGACTAGTATCAACAAACAGAAAGGTTTGAGAACTGAAAACCACCCTAGTTTGCCCTCCAAGTGGCACATAACAAAGCAAACCAAAATAGCACTGCAAGGTCTCTGGATACTAAATTGTCATTGGAAACACAGCCTAAAAAAGTAGTCCGGGACTTACTCACTAAAATAAGGTAGATCCCTGGTAAAAGAGAAGATTTAAATAGAATCTGCAATTGCATACAGCATACAAAATGTCCAGGATACAATAGAAAATTACCCATTATACCAGAAAACAGGGAAAATCACAACCTGACAAAACAACAAGCAGAGGCCAATATGGGGATGATTCAAATGTTGGAATTATCTGACAAATATTTTAAAGCAGAAATTATATAAAAATGCTTCAATGACAAATTATGAATATCCTTTGAACAAATGCAAAAATATAAAATCTTGGCAAAGAAATAAGAGATACAAAATAGAGCCAAATATAATTTGTAAAACTGAAAAATAAATTAACTGAAATAACTCACTGCATGAGTTCAGATGTAGACTGATAATGAAAGAGAAAAGAATCAGTGAGCTTGAAAAAAGAATAATAGAATTGATCCAATATGAACAACAGACAGAAGATAAACTGAAAAAAAAAAAAAAATGAACAGTCTTGGGATCCTGTGCAACAATAACACAAGATTCAACTTTCCTATCATCAGAGTCTCAGAACAAGAGCAGAAAGTGAAGTTAAAAGAGCCTTCAAAGAAATAATGGCTGAAAATCTCCCAAATTTGGTGGAATATATAAACCTACATATTCAAGAAGCTCAGTGAATCTCAACACTATAAACTCAAACTATTACAGCATGTTACAGACGTATAACAATAAACTCTCAAAGAGAGGCAGGTCACTGAGGCTTATAGCAGGAAGCAGAGTTTATTGATGCCTGCAACAGCTCAGTTGACTCATATCACAAAGGCTGAGCCCTAAATGCAGTGGGGCTGCCTCTTTTATATTGTTATACTTCCAGTTTATTTACATTGGGGTAAAGGGGTGGCCTTATATGGTTATAACTTCCATTTTGGTGGGAAAAGTTCTGGGCCGTTTAGCTGTTACAGCAGGGTGGGACACAGCTGGGAGCAGGGTAGGGTGCAGTCAGGAGAACACTCAGGAGGACATGGGTGCCTCAAAATGGTTGCCAAGGCATTTCACAATTCAATTTATAAAAGACAAAGAAAAAATCTGGAAAGCAACTAAAGAAAAACAAAATATTACTTATATATAAGTAATGATTTCAATGACAATGGATTTTCCATCTGAAACCAAGGAGGCCAGAAGGAAGAAGCACATATTTTTCAAATGCTCTAAGGAGAGAATAGTCAACCCAGAATTCGATATACAATAAAAATATCCTTCAGGAATAGAGAAGGAAAAAAGACTTTCTCACATAAAGAAAAACTAAGAGAATTTGTCTTCAGCAGACATACTTAGAAAGAATGGCTAAAGGAAGTTCTCCCTACCTCCACCCCCCAGAAAAAAAAAAAAGAAATTATAACAGAAGGAGGCTTGAAACTTCAGAAGTAAGATAGAACATCAGAATGGGCAAATACATGTATAATAGATTACCCTTCTCCTCATAAGTTTTTTAAAAAATGGTTGATGATTCATGCAAAATTTATAACACTACCTGATGTGGTACTTAATGTACATCTAGGAAATACTTAAGACAATTATATTTAACAAGCAGGGAGAGTGAAGGGACCTAAATGGAAGTAATATTTCTGTACTTCACTTGAAGTGGTACAGTCAATATGAGTAGACTATGCTAAGTTATATATGTATACTGTAATACCTAGAACAAACCATGTTGTCAAAGCAATATACTGAAAGGCAGTATAAATAAATAAAGATGAAATTTTTAAAACTGTTCAAATTATCCACAGGAAGGTAAGAAAAGGGAAACCAAAGAGTGAGGAACAGAGAAAATAGACATATAACATAATAAAATAGTAAGGGGGGGCAACCTCAGAACTGGCAGAATGAGGATATCGGTGAACTTGCTCTTCCTCTAAAACAATGTAAATACAGGAAAAACGACTAAAATAAACCCTTTCAGAACTTTAACAATTAACTAAAGCCACAGAACAACCTGAAAAATTGTCTATTTAGGAGAAACTGTTGAACCTCAGTAAGACAGCCGAGTCTGTAACATTTTTACTTGGGGCTATTCCCATCCACCTTCTTGCCTCAGTTCAGTGGTGCACTAACCAAAATTGAATAGCATTTTAGACAATGGAAATTTCTAACTGCTTTTGAAGCTCTGTTAAAGCATAATCCCCAGAGAACAGTCAATATTTTTTCTGAACTTGCAGCTCTCTCAAAAATCTCTGCTCTCGAGGACTTCAAGATGGCGACGGGTCTGGAGCGGCCGTGCCAGGAGACAGCATGACCCTGAGATGTGTGCACTGTGATACCAGAGTACTATTTGCATTTCCAAGAGCAACAAAAAACGAATAAATCTTTGAACAACTAACCTACAATGACAAACAAGCAACTACAGGTTCGAGATTTTAGGGCCGTCACAAAAGAAGACTCCTGAGAGCGCCCAAGCCATGCTGCAGGTTCGAGCGAGCAGCCCGAGACAACAAAGGCCAAGTAAGCCAGCAGAGACAACACAGAAACGGAGTGGAAGGCGCCAGACGGGCCCAACTCTGTGAGCTCTGTGAGTCATCCCCAGTCCAGCCCCACGTGCGGGGCAGAAGCCCGACTGGTCCCTGCCCACCTGGCTCCCGCCTACCACACCAGGCTAGGCGTCCGCAACAGCACTGCCTCCATTTTCTCGGGTGGGGGCAGAGACGGCCGGCTCAGATCAGGCAGGCCAGGCATTTTTGCTTGGCATGGCTCCTCACTGAGAAGTGCCATTTGCGTACCTCGATGCGGGGCCCCGCGGGGCCTGTGGACTGGCCTACAATCCCACTCTACCCGCGGATCTCTGACGGGGCTGGTAGCGTGGGGAGCCCCCGGCCAGCATTGGGAGGACAGGGAAGAGGAGCCCACCCAGATTGTCTCTCCACCACACCCTGGGCTTCGGCCCCAGGTAAACTCCCTGTTTCCGGGAGGCAGATACCATCTCTGTGGGCCTCAGTTTGGAAGAACCCCTAACTGATTTCTGGTTGAGAGAGGGGAGCCCAGAGTGCTCTGGAGCTAGATTGAAGCTGCCGGAGAGCTCTCCTGGAGGGGGCCCAGGTCGACCCATGCTGGGGGGATTCAAAGAGGAGCTGTGTGCTGTGGGATCCTCCCCCGAGGAGCTCACACCCTGCAGTTGGAGAGACTAGACACCTGAAACTCTTCCTGGGCAGGGCGGGGCAGGGCACAGCTTTGATGTCTCAGCTGAAAGACGAGGTTGGCAGAAGACACGCTCAGCCCTGTTCTGAGCGCACAGAGTGGGGAGGGGTCCGGCAAAAGAAGGCAGAGTCTCGGAAAAAGAAAATTACACACCCTGCGGGACCCCTTTGCAAGGCTCAACAGCCCCACCTAGTGCAAACAGAGTGGAAAAACGCCCCGATAGCGAGGTGCAGAACACACAAACTTTGCGGGACTGGCAGGGCGGTATCCAGCAACTTAGAAGAGTTCAAACTGACCAGAGAGGAGACTTCCCGCAGAGGTCCAAGACCCGAAACTCCCTGCCAAAATGAACAAACACCCAAAAAG